>NC_133785.1:19388573-19413946 GCF_003597395.2 Chelonoidis abingdonii
ATCCCCTCTCATTAGGTCTACTGTTGTAGTAGCATTCCATCAATTCCAGGTTCTCTTGTCTCATCCATGAATGGTTTGTTCCAGTAGCCCACTTATCATCAGATTGTCCTGGTTCCTCAGCATCTGGCGAGGACCTTGTTAATCCGGGCAACGTCCGAGCCGGCATGACTCTCCTAGTTCGTGTCACTCTCATATTTTGAGGTAGGCAGGTGAAGCGTTAGGGGGTCTTTTGCCCAAGGACCCCTACTGGAAGGTTGGGTACCAACCGGGATTTGAACCCCAGTCTCTCGTATCAAAGGGTGGCGCTCTTAACCACTGCGCTATCCAGTCGCTTTATATATATTTGCAAAAATTCATTAAAATTTGTTACACATTTTCAGACGTGACCAGAGATTTCTGATGAGTTCATTTTTTAATGTCATCTTGGGACATCTTTAAGGATCCTGATTTTCAGTAAGGGCTGAGATCAGGCCCCTTTAAGGATCTTAGCTGGGGCACCCAGAAAGTGAGGCCCACAGTCACTACTCGCTTTTGAAAATGTAGGTCAAAGTTGCACGGTCATTCTGGATCCATTTGCCATTCCTCCCCCCATTAGGCTTTTTCCAAAGTTTTCACATCAAAACAAGCAAAATGTTGGAAAAAAACTCCATTGACCTCTCTTGATGACCAGATTGATCCCTGCCTGCATTTGATTTTGAATTTTAAATTTAAAGATGCTGAGGCTTACAACAAAAATTAGCATCAGTCATGAACAGTAAAGGACCCATTTCCAGTGCTTTTTGTCATTGCTTGGTAAAATACCATGACTTCTCAACAATTACTCTGTGTGTGCAATTTGGACAGTTAAGCAAAATCAAAACCAAATGCGAAACCAGCAGGATTCTAAAGTTTTTGAACTTAATTGTGAATGATTCACGCAGTCCTAGCAGAATCTACAGTAAGTCTGTAATGCCAACAGACCCCAGTCGTCATCAGGCAGGATTGAACGGGGATCTTTGGAGCTTAGTGCTTGAGTCTTTATAGCATGAGCTAAAAAACAGCTGGCTGTTAGCTAAGGCTGTAGAGCAGGCTAATTTAACTCTCTTTAAGTGGTCTCGATGCCACTAGATGGAACAGAACACACACCCAGAAGGTGTGTGGGTTACACTTGCTGCTGGGAATACCACATTCCTCTTGATTTTGTTTTCTGAGTTATAATATTTTGCTGTTCCATAGCGTCTACCAGATGAAGATCTCAAAACATTTTATAAATGTCAGTAAATGTGGCATTAAAACCCAACCCGCCTGTGAGCTAAGTATCTCCATTTTACAGATAGGGAAACTGAGGCACGGGAGGTAACGTAACATGACCAAGATAACACAGTGAGTGGTAGAAGTGGGCATAGAACTGGATCTTTTCAATCCCAGCCGTGGAATTAACCTCATGTCCAGCCTTCTATTTATCCAATTTGCTCTCTTGTTACTGTTGTATTGTCTCTTTTGTGTGTCTGAGCATCCTGGGCTCAGTCCTGTAATTTTTTTCCCCATGAATCCCAATGCCTGCCCCCTCTTAGGAATTACATATGAATGACTCATGCATCAGTCTCGTGTCAGTCCCTATATTGCCTTTCTGTTTGTGCTATGCTGGTTCAGCCTATTTTAAATCTGTGTGTATGTGTAATGTGGCTTTCAAGCCTATCCAGGGATGGTTTAGTGTTAAGTTAATTAACTAAAAAGGAATAGGGGGAGGGGAGAAACAATATTAGCAGAGTAATTGTCCTAGTGGCACTGTAGTTAAGGGGGTGCCAGATGGTCCCATTATAAAGTAGGCCCCTATGAAGATGAGAAGGGCTAAACAAGGATTTGTTCTACTCTTGAGTGCCTAATGATTGAGTCACCAAGGAGGCCTTTCATTTGCTCTTTAAAGGGCAGCTTCTGTCTTTATTGGAGTCCTCTAGATTAATGGTGTGAAGCAGCCTCAGTCAGCAATGCAAAGCAGTGTTGCATGAGTGCAGTGGTGGATTAGTCCCTGGGCCAACGGGGCCGTGCCCAGGGGCCCTGGCCAATTGGGAGGGATCCTGTGCCCCGACCTGCTCCTCCTGCCCAGTGCTCCTGCCTGGGAGCGTGTTTGGGGCACCAGGGCTTCCCTCGCTTCCTGGCAGGAGCCCTGGGCAGGCGGAGTGGGGCAAGCCCCCCATCCCGACTCCATTTCCCCAGCAGGAACACAGGGGAGGAGGGTCTGCAGGCGGAAGAGGTAGGGGGGCTCCCACTTGTTCTGGCCCAGGGGCCCCACAAACCTCTAATCCGCCTCTGCATGAGTGTAACAGAGAGCAGCATTTGGTGTATTGTTTTTTGGCACACAGAACTCATTGCTGGCTTAGAAGCACATTCCAGCTTCATACATTGGCTTGTTGCTTCATTAGCCAGCTAGTAGTGGACCAGATCCTGAACACCTTCCATAGCAAAACTCCCATTGACTTCAGTGGACGTTTTGCCTGAATAAAGATGGCAGGATCTGGCTCATTCATAATAGATATTTGATTGTAAGTCTCATATTGTTAAACTAAAGCTGGCAAAAGTTTCCCTTACAGGCAAAGGAGAAATGAATCTCCCTGTTCTTTGAAATGCACCTTTCCAGCCCTGTTTGTTGTGCCTCTCCTTTGGATTACCACATGGTCACATTTTATCTGGCCGTGTCCAGTGACTTGACAGATATGAATCAGAATGGAGGCCATAAACCCTGTTTCAGCTGATGAAAGAGACCTGTTAATTGTGTTACAGAAGAGGAAGGTGATGCCCCAAAGTTGCCTTTCCACTTTGCATTGCTCACCAGCCTTCGCAAAATACCACAAGGGAATTTATCCCAATAATAGTTTGTCAAGAACATGTTTATCCAGTGTTTATTTCCGAGCTGACCAAAACCTTTACATTTGATCAGGGACAGAATCCTCCAGAATGCCGATTTAATGACAAGAATTCTCAAGAGTGCTGTATGGAGCTGGGAGAGGCAGTCAGCTCGTTATCTTCCCCCTCGGTGGCAACATTTTTTGTGCACAACTTTGGATGTGCTGGCATGTGCAAAAATCCATCCTTTATAATGAAATGCTAAAGCCATTTCTGGAGTAACAAGCGCTTTTGTCCACCCTACATACCCACATGGATGCATTGCTCATTGCTTCAGCACTTTGTGCTTCTCACCATGAATGTAGCCAAGCAAAACTGACCCACATGGTCCAGCTGAGACTCTGTTTACCTATATTATACTTTTGTATCATGCATCCTTTTGTCTGTGCTTCGCTTCTTTTTCTAATGATATGTGTGCTCTATTGAACGATAATGTCCATAGATGAATGTTATCATTACTTGCGATAACATCCTAGGTTGTTAATCAAATCCCCATTCACTGTGATGTTTATTTTCAGCTTTCATTTTACTGAGTTTAAAGAATGAAATTTAGACTGGGCAATTTCACTTTTGTTTATAGTAAGTTTCATTTTTCACATTTTTAGTCATTTGGGGGTTAAAGAAGAGCATGAAATAATTTAAATCCAGTCCCTCCTCCCATGGAGTGGTCTTTTTTTCCTTTGATGATTCTTTTAAAACTATTGAATACAGCTCGGTTCAAGTTAGATTTTGTAAAACATCACTTAAAAAAAATGCAAGGCCTAAATGAAATGAACAGTCCTTTACCACTCAGGGCAAGTTTCCACTAGAAAAACTACAGTGGCGCAGCTGCACCGAGGCAGCTACGCCACTGTAGCGCATCTGGTGAAGACGCTCTATGCTGACAAGAGAGAGCTCTCCCAGGGGCATAATAAAACCACCTCCACTAGAGGCAGTAGCTCTCCTGCCGACAGCGCTGTCCACACCGGTGTTTAGGTCCGTGAAATTTACATCACTCAGGGGGGTGGCTTATTCACACCCATGAACGACATAAGTTATAGCAACATAAGCGGTAGTGTGTACAAGCCCTTAGGTCCTGATTTAGCAAAGCACTTACGTACAACCTTAATTCTAAACATGCAATGATAGAACTACACTCATGCTTAGAGTTAAGCATGTGGTTAAGTGCTTTTCTGTATCGGGTCCTTAATCTGTGCCCTGAGAAAATTCACAAACTACCATGCTTATATATTTAATGGTATATATAGTTGCCTGCTTTAGTTAATAGAATCTAATCCATGAGTCAAAACTGCTGGAGTTTTTATGGGCCAGTATATCAGTGGAAACTTTGATGGAAGTAGAATTTGGGGATAACTTTGGTACTCCATTTCCTTACTGAACTTATCATATCAGTAAAGCATCAGAAAGCCCAGTTTGGCACAGTTTGGTTCCACCGTCAGTCTTTACAACAGATAGACTCAGTGCTGGAATAGCAAGAGTTCTGCCGGTCAAAACTGAAGCACATTGGCAGTATTCTATGAGCTGGAAGACTGGGGTAGGATGGTCCGGGAAGTAGGTTAGGGTTGATGTGCATTCACAGAGCTGTGTGTGCAGCCTAGGGCTGGAATAGCAGGAGGTACTGCAGGACAAGATGGAGGAGCACTGGCAGAGCCATGTGGTACTGTAAGTTTGCATGTTACCTGCCTCCTGTAGATCTTGGTCTATTCCTTTTCAGTCCTTCATTTTCATGAGCATTAGTTTCACCCCCAAATATAACAAGCAAATGAAATGCTAGTCAGCAAGTACCTTTTCTCCAGGGCCATTTAGGTACAAAAGACAAGAGCAGAAGAGTAATCTTTAAAGACAGTAAAGAGTGGAGATCTCCATAATGGCTCAAGTTCCATTTGCATGGTCTCTGATGTGCTACTTAACTGCCTTACTCAATCAAGGTGAGCGGGTTTTTCCCTCTCTCTTTATATATCTGGAAAAAAAACAATCTCTCCCTTGCTTTAGCTGAGCCTGAACTGCATCTCTTTCACACACCGGGTGAAGTGTGATTACAGCTAAGTGATGCCCATTAGACCCTATAAAATTAGGATTAGCGAGGATGGCTTCCTGCATTAGATCAATTTAAGTCACTGGCTGGTGGAAAGGAGCGAGATTCTTTACTCTGCTAACTGGCGAGCGTTTTTCTGTGACAATATGTGGTGTGAATATTTTTTTTGTCCTTAAAGGAATTGATTCTGCTTGCATCCTCCATTGTACACCCTGCCTTATGAAGCCCAGCATGTTTTTTTTTAAATTGGGATCTTTTAGTTGCTATTGATATCTGTAAGGCATGAAGAGGGTACACAGTGCACTTCACGCAGTTCTATGGCAGAAATGTGTCCATGTAGTAGCTAATGGCAGGTTTATTGCCACAAGCAGCAGGAGTGGAGTAAGGTAGGGTTCAGGGAACCAAGCTGTAGGTGGGAGAGGGCCTACCACCCCTCTATGTATGGGGCTGTGGGGAGTAGGGCACTGGCAGAAAGTGCTAAGCTTGGCACTCAGGGCTGGGAAGGAGGTAGCACTGGCAGGGAAGGGAGCCAAGATTCTTGTGGGGGGAGGGATAGCTCAGTGGTTTACCCATTAGCCTACTAAACCCAGAGTTATGAGTTCAGCCCTTGAGGGGGCTACTTAGAGACATGGGGCAAAATCAGTACTTGGTCCTGCTAGCAAAGGCACAGGCCTGGACTCAATGACCTTCCAGCTCTATGAGATAAGTATATCTCCTTATATTATATTATTATCTCATGTGTGTTACACAGACCCTTTAGTTTGCTGTGTGGCCATTTGGTAGCAATGGACCTGGGCCCTGTTTAGCCTTATATAAACACTGACTCAAACCAGAACCTCAAATCTGAACGGCCTTCCCCATGAAGATCAGGTTTCTGATCTCAGCCTGGTTTGATCCAATGCCAGATTGGGTTTATATTGCAGATGTGGTTCAGATGCACTGCTAAAATGGCAGGAATTTCCCACGAAGAACTCATGAGATGTCAGTGCCACAGAAATCAAACCCTGATCCCGTTATGGCCTTGAACTCAAATTCCCAACCACAGCCTAGACTTTTAACGTGCAAGGGGAGGGGGGGCAAATAAGATGACCGTAACTCTTGGTTCACCATGGGTCTGGAAGCACTTCCTATCTCATGCTTAACAATGACCAACGGGAGAGGGAAGGGCACAAGTGATCCAAGAACTCAGTGATTCTGGGTCAAAAGTGTTGAGTGAAGGTTGATGCTTATTTTGTGCAAACATCTCACCCAGCCCTAATGGTAGCCATCTGCAATGGGTGGAAATAGCCTGGCAATGCAGGGGAATTAGGGTAGGCTCTCACTGCAGTGGTGTCTTTTTAATTCAGATTTAATGGAATAGAATTGTATATCGATTAAATCCCAATATATGATTAAAAAGATATTCATTGAGCTTTCCCGGCCAGCCAAGACTTCTGCATACCCATTATGGGGTGGTTAAACCTCACTGAATGTGTTTGCAATAACCACTCTCCATTTCATTATTAAGCAATAACTCTCTTTATTGAGTCTAAAGTGGATCCTTATTTGAGACACTTCATTCAGAGCCTTACTGGGAAACCCAACTCAGAGGATGTAAACCAGCTCTTGCTTTATGACTTACAAGGGGATATGCTCTATATATTCTCTCTATATACACTTATAATTTTAGTGAATTTAGCCTGAGGGCTCAGTGGCCACTGCCCAGATGCACAGTCCATTATCTGCAGTCCCCAGCCTCATAGCCAAGACACAGCCCTAAATTCTCTATTACATTGAAATCACCAGAGCTGCTGTCCAGTGCCCACCCTGCTCAGCACTATGTGCACTCTCTTATGTAAACGCACCCAAAGCATTATTTTCTTTTTAGCTGCTCCTGTGCACTGGACAGAAAGCTCTCTGATGCCAAGGATGACTCCAAAGGGTTTTTCTTCTGCAAGAGCAGAGCCTAGAACTTTTGCATGAATGTTTCAAAAAGCCTTCTACCCAGGGAGGGTAGCCAGGGTCTCCAGCAGCCTCATATCAACATGCTAGGACTAAGCAGCGCTGGTGGATGTACTGACATGCATCCAGATGGCATGGAGGTCTCAGGACCCACACAACAACTCCAATCATCCCCATCCAGCAGGCACTGGGTGCTGGGTAAAACCTAAACCAGATTATTTGCAAAGAAGTCTCCACTTTGAGTCCTGGTCAGTGATATCAGCAAGATCCTTTTAGGAGCGTACAGGTGTGCTGTGTGATTAATTATTTTATTATCTCAAAATGTCATCATGATTCTTTCGGGACAAGAACAAGTGGAAAAGTTCATAAGTCACCATTAGAGAAGTCTGTTGCTATCACTGCCCCAGTCACCATGTGCCATGGATTGCAAGATGCAATATGGGGCCATCATCTCTATAAGCACATAGTGGCATGGATTGGGTATAACCACCGCCTTTCATTCAGGATAAATGTATGGCAGTAGTACCCAAAACGCAGGCACATGAAAAAGCTGGAGTAGAAGCTGAACCATGTGGTCCAATGGGTTTCAAATGGAGGGGCTAGGGCTTGGACCGGTGTGTGTGTGGAGGGGGCGAGGGGAGGCAGGTAGAGGGTATGGAACAACTTCCGTATGAGGAGACTTTAAAAAGACTGGGACTTTTCAGCTTGGAAAAGAGATGACTAAGGGGGGATATAATAGAGGTCTATAAACTCATGACTGGCATGGAGAACGTGAATAAGGAAGTGTTATTTACTCCTTTACACAGCACAAGAATTAGGGGTCACCCAATGAAATTAATAGGCAGCAGGTTTAAAACAAACAAAGGAAGTATTTCTTCACACAGTGCAGAGTCAACCTGTGGAACTCTTTGCCAGAGACTGTTGTGAAGATCAAGACTATAATCAGGTTTTAAAAAGAACTAGATAAGTTCATGTAGGATAGGTCCATCAGTAGTGGTTAGCCAAGATGGTTAGCGATGCAAAACCATGCTCTGGGTGTTTCTAGCCTCTGTTTGCCAGAAGATAGGAATGATGACAGGGGATGGATCACTTGCTGATTACCTGTTCTGTTCATTCCCTCTGAAGCACCTGGCATTGGCAACTGTTGGAAGACAGGACACTGGGCGAGATGGACCTATGGTCTGACCCAATATGGCCATTTTCATGAGAGACAGAAGCAATCAGAAAGCCAAACAGATAATACAGAGGCACTGGTGATGTAGCCCTGAGAGAAAGCAAAGAGAGAGAGAGAGAGAATTTTGGGCACAAAGTGCTTGCTGGAAAGGCAGGTATGGAAAAGCAAGCAGAGGACCTGTCTCCTGCTGTATTCTGGGAAGCAGGATTTGATGTACAATCTGTGTGAATAAACAGGGTTACATCAAAGAAAATACCTGGCTCTCGTCTCAGTTTCTCTTCATAGTGGAAACAATATGCATAGCTGTAAGCTTTGGCTATCTGCTCAGGTCAAAGGAGGCTATCGCTAACACTAATATTGATCAACAAATTTATTTGAGCATAAGCTTTCGTGGGCTAAAACCCACTTCATCAGAAGCATGCAGTGGAAAATACAGTAGGAAGATATATATACACAGAGAACATGAAAAAATGGATGTTGCCATACAAACTATAACTAAAGTAACCAATTATGGTGAGCTATTCTCAGCAGGAGAAAAAAAACTTTTGTAGTGATAATCAGGATGGCCCATTTCAAACAGTTGACAAGAAGGTGTGAGTAACAGTAGGAAAAAAATAGCATGGGGAAATAGTTTTTACTTTGTGTAAAGACCCATCCACTTCCAGTCTTTATTCAAGCCTAATTTAATGGCATCCAGTTCAGGGCCACCGGGGGGCGGGGCAAGTGGGGCAATTTGCCCCAGGCTCAGGGCCCCGCAGGCGCCCCCATGAGAGTTTTTTGGGGCCCCCGGAGGGGGTTCTTTCACTCGCTCTGGGGGCCCTGGAAAACTCTCGCAGGGCCCAGGCCCCCGGAGCTTCTTCCGCAGTGGGTCTTCATCAGCAATTCGGCGGCGGGGGGTCCTTCCGCTCTGGGACCCGCCACCGAAGACCCCAGGCCCCCTGAATCCTCTGGGCGGCCCTGGTCCAGTTTGCAAATTAATTCCAGTTCTGCAGTTTCTCATTGCAAAAGAATAAATGGACACAAATCAGACGTCAAGAATTATAAAATTCAAAAACCAGTTGGAGAACACTTCAACCTCCCTGGTCACTCGATTACAGACCTCAAAGTTGCAATACTCCAACAAAAAAACTTCAAAAACAGACTCCAACAAGAAACTAATATTGATAAATATGAGCTGTAGATCTCGAAGTGCTTTGCAAAGGTGGGTGTCCATTGATCTCCCAGGTGGGAAAAATGATGCACAGAAGAGTTGAGTGACTTTTGTAAGGCCACATTGCGAGTCAGTGGTGGAAGTGAGATTTCAGCCCAGAGCTGTTAATTCCCACCTTATCATGTCAGTCACTCCTGCAATATGAGAATTAAATCCATTCAGGTTAGTCTCTAGTCTCCACGATTTCAATAGTTCTCCTTTGCCAACAGTGTCCAGCCGGGCTTGTTTAGAATTTACAATGAAAGTGGGCTGATGGGCTTATGAGATAATGGATTATTTTGAGAGTTTTCCACCTTTTGGGCATTGGTCAAGGTTCGAAGAGATCAAAAGGCATTGCCATCTGGTAACTGTTCTATAGAACACATGAAACAATTCCACGTAGAGACATCACAAAAACCACTAAGAGGCCCCTCGTTCCCCCTCACTGGCAGTCTCAGAAAAATGGCCAAGAACTGAATGAGCCACGGAGACTGAGCTCCCCTCTTCCCCAGAGACACATTAGTGAAGCAGCATGGGGGAAGCTTGCCTTGACATTGCTGTTGCTCCTCTTCTGTACAGAAGCAGACGAAGCTGGTCTCCCAGCCTGTCAAGGCAGCATCTTTTACCAGCAAAAAATTGATTTCAATACAAAATGTGCAAAGACATGGCGGGGAAGATCTTCTCCCTCTGCCTCCTTCCTCTGGGGAAACATACTGAAGGGACCGCTGCTACCATGCTGACCAGTGTTCTTTCATTGTTTCCTTGAGATCCTGCTTCGGTCTGTCAGAGTCTATTTGCTGTCTCTTCTCTTATACCTAGATTGTTAGTCCTTTGGGGACAGGCCTCATCTTTTTGTTCTGTGTTTGTCCAGTGCATAGCACAGTGGAGTCCTGGTCTGTGACTAGGACCCCAGGTTGCTATGGTCATACAAATAATCATGATAATAATTAATAATGAGGTAGAGAGATGGGCACAATGCCTGATCCAAACCTGTTAGAACTGGGGACGTTCAGATAGACTGGGATCCACACTAAACAACTCGGGCCCATCTCCACTACAGAGCAGAGAAAATTGCCTAAAGGCCATAGCTATATCTTGGAAAGAAGAGAGAGAAATCTCTGATCTTGGCAGTTCTGAGGCTGATGCTGCCACGGTGAGTCTGCTTCTTCAGATTCTTTTAAATTTAGTAGCCAGCAGGGGCTCAGGATCCCATCATGTGTGCGCACACATGTGCCCCTTCACCCCTTTGTCTCCACTTCCACGCCAGGTAGGGAAGAGCCACTCACACAACTTCCAAATATAAACATATTTGTTAGGAGGCTTATTCCTTCACCCTCTCACTTCCTTGGTCCTTCTCGCATGAACAGAGAGCAACAATACCCAAAGTCCAAAGGCGCAAATAATTTGATGTTTATTGGGGTGAACTTCCAGCAAGCAATGATTCCAGTTTCCTTCCTTAGTGTCCTCCTTCCCAGCTCTGACACCACAGAGCCTTGCCTGTGTCCCTCTTCCTGTTCCCATCCCCTGTTCCCATTCCCCCTTTAGCAAAACATGATCCCAATTCCCCCATCCTCAGTCTCTGTTCCCATTCCCCCTCACTTTCTGATTGACTGCAGACTATATAGTAAAACCTGAGTTTTGCTTAGCTATTCCTTAACCAATTATTTTACTGAAATTTAACTAACCAATCCTAACATATTGTAACATGGTTATTTAACCAATTATACCCCACTACCTTCATTGGTTTACACCCAACAAAATTAATTATACAGTGACAGAAACAATTACAGACTAGACAGAGACCATGCAATAAAATTACAAAACAATACAGAAATGAGGATTTCACAACTACATCTATACAGACATAAGGTTTTCCGCGTGTCTATTATCAGTGAGTTCTTGCCAGACAGGATGCGATCAAACTAAGTTTCCTTTTACATCTTTTAGGTTTTCCCTTTCTCTGGAAGGTGATAGGAATACAAGACAGGATTGATTTCCTAACAGCCCATAAACCTTTATAATGGGACTGTTTGGAATGTGAGATTGAACCAACACTTTCCCCAGTTTATGCTTGCCTAACTACATCTTAGCTCGAGGTCTAGCCATGTCTCAGTAGAGAAGGCCATTACACAGACAGTGATTTTGATTCTTTCTTTTATACCTCTATAACTAGCTAAGTGATAAGAATACTTCTAAATTCTTAAAGTATAGGCCTGTGTAGACAGGCCTGAATATCTATATCCTAACAATATTTATTGGTGATTGGCTGAAAAGCAGAGGCCAAAGATTGTAACAAAAGATTTGGATCTATTAACAACTGACTCAAACTGTCACCCAAACAAGAACTGGAACTAATGGCCAAACGTGGTTTAAGTGTGAAAAAGTTTGATTGATTTCTCTGTTGCACAGTGTCTGGGGGTGCTGTACATCCTGGTTTTGTCTGGAAGTAGATGGATATTGAGGTTCTTATATGGACCCCATTATCCAGGAATCTGAAGAGCTCTATAAGGTTGGAGGGATTTGGACCCTTACCCTCACAGAGTTATCCATGCAGGCACTTGCCATACAATCTCTCTCTGGTAAGGGCTGTTGCTCCGGTTACAAAAGAACTCTGACAGAGTCTTTGTTTATTAAGAGTTCATCTGGTCCTGCTCCCTATGCTGATATTGCGAGTGTGTGCCCATCACTGTAGCCTCAAGTCCCATGCCTGGGACCACAAAGCTGTGCAGCTTCCTCATATGAAGTGGTGGAGATGATGGCAAGACCATCACTAAGGATTCTGCTCTGGGGTGGGGAATAAGCAGCAGGAACAAAGGTCCTTTCTTCATGCAAATGATCCTAGCATTAGAGAATGGGAGATGATTAAAAGCAAAAAAATCTCTGACACTGAAGCAGAATTGTCTCTAAACAGAAAGTTTTTCAGTGTTTTCTGGACAGCCTTGGCAGTTCTGACTGCAGCATCAAGAGCCCTGTTTAAGCCGCTCAGTAAATTGGATAGTTTAAATAATATATGGACTATCTTTCTGGGGTGGTATGAACGCTGTATCGGCTTGTTCAGACTTTGACGTACTTCAGCTCCTTTACTGCCATTAGGGTTTTTCTCTTGAGGCGCGATAATCTCATGTACAATTTCTGGATCCTGCATTGGAAAACTTCTGGGCAAAGCTGCACAGACCATTATGCATTTCACAGAGAATTTTGCTGCTCTGGAATTTCCATCCTCTTTTGGTCAGTTTCGTAGATAGAATCTTTGCTGAAGGTAAAAGAATTTAAAAAATACAAAGGTCCTAATGCTTATGCTTCAGGGTTTCAGATGACCATTGGCAAGGATCGGGAAGGGATTCCCCCTCTCCAATATTTTTGGGGGGTTATCGTCTTCCTCTGATGCATCAGGGATGGCCATGGATGGAGATGGGGCATTGGATGTAGAGGACCAGGACTCCGAGGTGGCACTGAGCATTCTGTCTCACAGGTGCTTGGCTGGCTGGTTCTTGCTCATGTGCTCAGGGTCTAACTGATTACCATACGTGGCAGTGTGAGTGTGGGTCACTTGCCAGGATTATCTGGGTATATCTCACCTAATCATTTCTCTGCCATTGCAGGGACCTTGAGCGCTGGTGTACCTCGGTCTGTCCTATTCTCAGCCTGTGCCATACAATAGTATAATCTCCTGTGGGTCTCATTTACTTGAGTCTCATTTCCATTGGTGGGTTTAGTATGTGTGGGGATTGCTGGGTGTTGGTGGTGGCCTGTGATACACAGGAGGTCAGAGTGGATGACCTAGTGGTCCTGTCTGGCCTTAAACTCTGTGAAAGACAACTGGGGGAGATGATAGAAGAGAGGAGATTTTCCCCATCTTTCCACTGAAAGGACACAATCAGTTTCACTTTCTAAATCCAGGCCCAGATTTTCCCCTGCATTCAGGTTATTTTTTGGTTATTCGGACTGTGGTGTTATCTAGAGTCCTAGTGAGATCAGTGCCTCATTATACCAGGTTCAGTATTGCAAAAATTAATCCTTGCCCCATAGTGCTTATGATCTAAACAGATAAGATCGAGGCAGGATAGGAGAGAGGAAATATCATTATTCCAGTACTACAGATGGGGAACTAAGACGTAGAAATATTAAGTGACTTGCCCAAGGTCACACAGGAAGTCTCTGGCAGAGACAAATACTGACCCAAGATCTCCTGAGTTCCTGCCACTCTTTTTATCCTCTCTCTCCAGCAGTGCAATTTGGGCCTGAAGCCAGCATAACCAGACATGAAAACAACCACCCAAGAGTAAGCTGAACATAGTGTTTCTGATGTCATCCCTGCTCCATGGCCAATGTTGGCGATATGACCGGTGAAAAGGAGGTGTGGCTGTATTGATGAGTAGTGATCAATCTATCGGGGATTGATTTATTGTGTCTAGTGTAGATGTGATAAACTGATCCCTGATCGCTCTGCCATCGACTCCTGTACTCCACCATGGTGAGAGGCGGAAGCAGGGTCAACGGGGGAGCGGCGTCTGTCGACCCCGCGCCATGAGGACGCGAGGTAAGTCGACCTAAGATATGTCGACTTCAGCTATGCTATTCTCATTGCTGAAGTTGTGATCCGTAGTTACTGTAACAGCCCCTTGGGCCCATTACAGCTGCTGCAAATTAGATGCTGGGGCACTGGTGCAGTGCATAATGCTTCCAGGATCCTGCAAAAAATGTCTTAAAGCTACCTTGCACCCCTTGCAGCATGTGTTCTAAAGCCGCAGTCCAGGATCGGGGCCCACAGCATTATCACTGTTCTTGTTTCTTCTATTTCATGATGATCCATTTTGCCTGCTGGGAACTCACTGTTTGTCTGAGACATCATTTTCACTTTTGTGAATTACAAATAAATCAATACAACATATTTAAATAGCAACAACAAAGGGTATTCAATCGCTCTTTGCATTTTGACGTGTGTAGTACAAAGCTGCAGGAATCAGAGGCACTCAGGTGATTCTGCACCTAACAATATGTAAGTTAAGTGAATCTCTCTGCATTATTTTGGCAAACTCTTGCAGATGGAAAAGGTCCTCCCCTCTCCAATGCAATTTCCTCTCTTGAAAGGTTTGGACAATTACTGCATTTTACCGTTTCTGCTACAGTGTGGACACTTTCTTCTTTTTAACAGCTTGTCTATGAGCATTTCAGCTTCAGCTTAATAAGAAAGGATTGATGTTTGCACTTTGCGCAGAGGTTGTGTGGGGAGACATTTCCACTTGTAGTGCTAAGACGATGACTGTAAAGAAAAATACAAAAGATGTGGAAAAAAAGCTTTCCAAGCACAGGGAAGCTGGCAAACACGGTGGCGTGTACCTTAAAAACGGAAAAAAAACCAAAAACCCAACCCCAAATAACACTCCACAGTGCACACAATTGTTCCCCTGCAGAGAGGATAAGAGAGAGAACAAATCTCCTGGGACAGATCCTAGGCAAATCACCTAATGCACTACTGGAAGGGACTCAGATACTACAAGGGTGGGATAAGAACCTACAGATAACAGATTAAATAGAAAAGTGGGATCTGAAGCCATGAGGATGCTGCCACCACCAGCTGGTACAGTGTGGGGAGCTGTGCAACAAGGGACTAGTTTCTGGAGAACGCCCTAGAGCCAGAGGTTCTTTATGTGAATATGCCCAACACCTTAATGCAAAAGGGCCAACTGAAGGAAATATCTGATATGTTTTGGATTTTGCATCCTGCCAATGGCAGATATATGCTGTGAACCAACTCCCATATTGGAACAAGACCACCACTCTAGAGACAATATGCCTCCGGCTAACATCAAGAGATGCCCAACACCAAGAGATGCCCATCAGTGATGGAAGTGAAGAAAGTCAAGGGTCAGAGGCCCCACTACTGCTCTCCATTGTATGTTCTTAAGCAGGAAAAGCCTGTCCTATGTCTCAACAACCTTCCCATGGGAAATGACTGCCTAGGAAGGAGTACTGTGGAAAGGGATCTGGGGGTCATAATGGATCACAAGCTAAATATGACTCAACAGTGTAACGCTATTGCAAAAAAAAAAAAAAGAAGCAAACATCATTCTGGGATGTATTAGCAGGAGTATTGTAAGCAAGACATGAGAAGCAATTCTTCCATTCTACTCCGTGCTGATTAGGCCTCAACTGAAGTATTGTGCCCAGCTCCGGGCACCACATTTCAGGGAAGATGTGGACAAATTGGAGAAAGTCCAGAGAAGAGCAACAAAAATGATTAATGGTCTAGAAAACATGACCTATCAGGGAAGATTGAAAAAATTGGGTTTGTTTAGTCTGGAGAAGACTGAGAGGGACCATGATAACAGTTTTCAAGTACATAGAAGATTGCTACAAGAAGGAGGGAGAAAAATAGTTCTTCTTAACCTCTGAGGATAGGACAAGAAGCAATTGGCTTAAATTGCAGCAAGGGTGGTTTAGGTTGGACATTAGGAAAAACTTCCCAACTGTCAGGGTGGTTAAGCACTAGAATAAATTGCCTAGGGAGGTTGTGGAATCTCCATCATTGGGGATTTTTAAGAGCAGGTTGGACAAACACCTGTCAGGGATGGTCTAGATCAGTGGTCGGCAACCTTTCAGAAGTGGTGTGCCGAGTCTTCATTTATTCACTCTAATTTAAGGTTTTGAGTGCCAGTAATACATTTTAAAGTTTTAGAAGGTCTCTTTCTATAAGTCTATAATATATAACTAAACTAATGTTGTATGAAAAGTAAATAAAGTTTTTAAAATGTTTAAGAAACTTCATTTAAAGTTAAATTACAATGCAGAGCCCCTTGGACTGGTGGCCAGGACCCGGGGCAGTTTGAGTGCCACTGAAAATCAGCAGTCCATAGGTTGCCTACCGCTGGTCTAGATAATACTTAGTCCTGCCTTGAGTGCAGGGGACCAGACTAGATGACCATAGAATATCAGGACTGGAAGGGACCTCAGGAGATCATATTGTCCAATCCCCTGCTCAAAGCAGGACCAATCCCCAGACAGATTTTTGCTCCAGATCCCTAAATAGCTCCCTCAAGGACTGAACTCACAACCCTCGGTTTAGCAGGCCAATGCTCAAACCATACCCAGTTGACCCCAGAAGACAAACCCCACCCCCGTCACAAAAAGTCCCTGCCAATCTGATCTGAGGGAAAGTTCCTTCCTGACCCTAAATGTGGAGATCAGTGAGACCCTGAGCAAAGGAGCAAAACACACCAGCCAAGCCACTAGAAAGGACTTTCTTTACCACCTCTAAGCACTGGCCCACCCTATCCAGTGTCCTGTCTCCAGTTGTGGCCAATCTCTGATGCTTCAGAGGAAGGCCAAAAAAACCCAACCCTGAATATGTTTAGCCAATTGTGCTTCAGGGAGAACACTTCCTTCCTGACCCTGGAGGTCCAGTTCTATGATTCCCTTCCTTCCATCTTATTTGTTATGTACCAAGAGTATGCTCAGTGATTTAGAAAGCATAGAGGAATACATGGCCTCTGCTCCCTAGAACTTATAGTCTATGGCAGGGGTAGGTAACCTATGGCATGGGTGCCATAGGTTGCACGCTAGCTGATTTTCAGTGGCACTCACACTGCCCAGGTTCTGGCCACCGGTCCAGGGGGCTCTGCATTTTAATTTAATTTTGAATGAAGCTTCTCAAACATTTTAAAAATCTTATTTACTTTACATAAAACAATAGTTTAGTTATATATTATAGACTTATAGAAAGAGACCTTCTAAAAACGTTAAAATGTATTACCGGCACTCGAAACCTTAAATTAGAGTGAATAAATGAAGACTTGGCACACCACTTCTGAAAGATTGCTGATTCCTGGTCTATGGGCTTAGTCTTGCTCCCACTGAAGTCAGAAGCAAGCCCACTGATTTCAGTTGGAGCTGCATCAGGCTGGGCAGGCAAAACAATAGACACAGGTTGATCAGCAGGAGGTGGTGACAGGTTACCTCCCTCTTCTGGGTGACACTTGGGATTGGGGTACCACTGAGCCCACCTGACCCACCAGCCTGGGCTCCCTTTACTCTTTATTGCTTCATATTCTAAAGAAACTGGTCGTAAGTATCACTTTCTCACCCAAAATGTTGATTTAGGCAGACTGCAGAGATTCTTGAAAGCTCCAGATATTCCTTTCACAGGTCAGACAACCCTCTAGCCTGGGCTCAGCCCTTCTTCCCTTGTCCAGTCTTTTTGTTCTCAGATGTTTCCAGCAGTCCTCTTTCTTGGGCAGGGAGTCAGTGAGGAATGAACCATGATGATGTCACTCCCCTGCCTTAAATAGTTTTTGCATGTGGTGGGAATCCTTTGTCTCCCAGTTTGATTCCCACACCCATGTAGTGGAAAAACACTAGTGCATGGAGTCCAATACCAGATGACTTGGTCACATGTCCCTGCAGCCATAACTCAGAGTCTGTTTGCAGTGTCCCCAGGAAGGCTTCCTGGTGGGAGATTAGCATCCTCTAAGACCAGGGGTTCTCAAACTTCATTGTACCACATCCCCCTTCTGACAACAAAAATTACTACATGACCCCAGGAGGGGGGCCTAAGCCTGAGCCAGCCCAAGCCTCACTGTCCCAGGCGGGTGGGCCAAAGCCTGAAGCCTGAGCCCCACCACCCTGGGCGGGGGGGCCAAAGCCGAAGCCCATGGGCTTCAGCCTCAGGCAGGGGTCCTGTAACCTGAGCCCAGCCACTCAGGGCTAAAGCCCTTGGACTTGGGCTTTGTCCCGGGCAGCAGGTCCCAGCAAGTCTAACGGCAGTCCTGACGACCCCATTAAAACAGGGTCACAACCCACTTTGGGGCCCCGACCCACAGTTTGAGAACCACTGTTCTAAGACCTATTGTTCTCCCAAATGGCCTTTCCCAGCGAACCATCTAGACTGATTGCATTCTGGCTAGTGGGCCTTCCCCAGGTGTGAACACATTTGTAATAGATTCATAGACAATATTCCTAACTTCAGACACAAAAATGATACATGCCTACAAATAGGATAACCATATTCAGTAAATCATAACCTTTCCAGTGATATCTCACGTGCCTTATCTTGCATAAGATACATTGTAGTTATGCCATAATCATACCATAACAATATCTTTATGAAGAAGATGGGGTGTAATGCCACAAAGATTATCTTTCTAAGAGGGCTTTGTGACTTATATAGCTCCTCCCTCCCTACTGGGCACTTGAGTTACATTGCCTCATCCTGCTTTGGTCTTTCACAGCACTCCTCAGGACACAGAACGCTCTCTTTAAGGTGTCCCTCTTCGCTGTTATAGCTCATATCTTGCTCAGAACTCATTTGAGCACAAAACTGGCCTAAGTGCCAGTGAAACCCCATGTCTTGATTCAAACCAGTCAGTGGGATAAAATAGTTTAGATAAAAGCTTAACTTAGCAAAATTGTCATGCAGCCCGTGTGTGTGAGTGTTTGTGTGTATACACATGTGTGTTTGTAACACCTCTGCCTGTTCCCTACCAACAGGCACTCGAGGGCTGTAGCAATGCCATGGAAACCCTGGAAAGGCATTGCATGTTTGTTGCATGGATGGTCTACACACAAGACTGGTTTCCTGAGCCAGATTCTGCTCTCCATTACCCTGATGTAAATCCAGAACAACTCAGTTGGCTGCATTGGAATCATTCTGGGTCTACACCAATGTGACTGACATTAGGATCTGGTCCCCTTTCATTTTATTAGGTGTCAGGTAAAAGAATTTCACGGTGCCAGCATTTTATGAAAACAGAGCAAAGTGTGGCACACAGACCTTCAATCTCCCATTGGAGATAAAGCACCTTCATTTACCAGCTCAGAAAATCAATACCTGTGATTTGATATAAGCATTTATATTCACTTAACTCCTTTCTATCACTGAGCCATAGGGGGAGATCAGGAGAGCTTCATTTAGTTCAGAAGAATCTGCAGAACAGTGCAGAGCAAATTGTATTCCACCATCCGCAAGTATTAATTCTCCTTGCCAATATTCTTTCTAAGCGCCTCTCTTTCCCACCGTGACCAAAGTTTAACCTAGAAATGTGGCCAAACTGCAGACCACCGGCTAATAACATGGACCATGGCATTGCACTGTGTAGCCCTTTCTTTATTTAGGTTCAGTCCACGACCACCAGGCCACGAGGCAGCACTCCATCTTGATTGGAGCAGAAGGTTGCTTAGCTCAAGATGGAGGCTGGGACCGTCTATCATGCTAATCACTCTGAAGTATCCAGGTGCAGAGTGCTTCAGAAGTCATGCTCTTGGCCTACACCAGTGCCGTGAACATGGAGTGCTGTCAACAAGCTCTGTAAGGCCGCCGTGTTCATGGGGAGCTGCCAGGGGAATTTAGGGGTGCAGTCTATGTCCTTGCCTGTGTGGTAACACTGGCTGCTGCTTAGTTCCGGCCCTTATGTGGAGAGGAATAATCAGGAAATAAATAATAAACAAAAAAAGTCATCTTGTCAGCGTGCAGGAATGGGAATGAAGAGCACTGACCAGTGATGACCTTTTGTTTACATTTCCCTCTGAAAGGGAGAAATAATTGCAGTTTCTGTGTGATACTGCCTTCAAATTACACCCTCTCTCCCTGCTCCGTTCAAGACTAGCCAGTGATGACATTAGAGTCCTGAATCAAACTAGGTGGTTTCTATGGTGTTAGGCTGAAATTATGAATCTTGGCGTTCGCCAGCTTGGAGAAGGCGCAGGAGCGGACACATAATTAAAACCGAGCGAGAGAATAGAAGCCACATTGTATCTGAATAGCAATGAAATTGCACTTCCGAGCACTGGTTTAGAAAAAAAAAATAGATGTGCTTAGAAATGCAGTTAAATGCATAATCAGGGAATGAGAACAATGCACTCTGCTGGTATTTTATTGCTGGCCTCAGCTTTGCCACTTCCCATACACTGCCTCGTAACAAAGTGGATAGTTTGGGGAATAATCAGTCAGAAAGGTAACACAATAATGCATTTGGTTCTGGGACCTGGGCTCAAGTGCTTCCTGCTATGGTCCTTTCCCATTGAGCATGGCCACAAGCAGAGAGATGATTGAGGAAAGACACGAGAGAAAAGCTGGGATGTTGGGAAGCAGGCCTGATTTGGTAATTTCAGCAGTCATTAGCCGAGCTCATTGTGAGTTTGATGGATCTGTGCTGCTTTGTTACAGTTAAGTGGACTGATTGTGGAACACAGAAACATTTTTAGTGACATGATGGCTAATTTAGAAAAAGGGTAGGGGGAAGAACATGCATTATTCCATAATTAAATGTCGCTCCTGAACTGGTCCAGTAACAAATTCCCTTGGGAAACCTAAGTCTGATTTCTCTGCTACAAGTAAAACAAGGGGAATGTCAGGATTCTTCTATTGAGCTATAGCACAATGGGGCCCAACCTGCTTGTGGTCTTTATGCGTTATCTCAATATAAATGGTTCAATACTAATAATGAGGTTATTTTACTAAATCCTTCCTCACCCAGGGACCACGTGTCCCAGAATCTAGAACAAAATTCAAAGGATTCCACCCACATCTGACACCACACATCACATCCATCATTCCTCCAGAAAAGAAGGTCTGATCAGCAACACGCTCCATGCAAAACGAAGGATACTGCAGCTGGGATCGGAACTCACCCTGGAATCTGAGCAGGCTGAGTGCTTTCAGGCTCATGCATCATCAGCTCTGTGACCGAGATGACATTTCCTGCAATCTCCTTGAAAAACCTTATTGAATTAAGTTTAACTATCTTTGGGGTCCATTGTATTAAAAATGCAAATGTTATGTATTATTGTGGAATCGTATGTAACTTCTCTAGAGGGGAAGAGTGTGGCCAATGTAAAACTTTGAGAAGTATTACAAGCTCAAGATAATTATATTAAAAAGTGGACCAGACAAGGAGGAATTTTTGGGACAAACAGAGTAAAGTGGGAATCTCTAGGGGAAGGTGAATGCAAATTTACCTCCTTTGTAATTATGCAAAAACCCAGCCTTTTGAAGCTATGGCCTGAGAAAAGGACCTTTGTCTGATCATCAGCTGGTTAAATGAGAACAAGATCAAAGGCCCGAGCTATATAGAGGAAAGAGCGAACTCTTTATGGTTGTTCTTGTTCTGAGCAAAAGCAGTTATGAACTTGTAACCCGAGAAACCCCCCTGTGTGGGATTTGAAGAACTGATTACCTACCAATGCTGTTGCTGGAGTTGAAGCTGATCTCCAGTAAACATATTAGAATGCATGTAGATCTGTATTGCTTTTTTCTGTAATGTTTTTGCCTTAGGAATAAATGTGCTTGCTTGGAAAGGGCTGTGTAGTAACTTACAACTGTGGGCAAATACATTGTCTGTAGCCTCTGAAGAGTAAGCAAAGTGCAGATGCTGGGCTGGTTAGGTCATCTGACTTGCTAGGAATAACATAGTGTAGGCAGGGAACTGTGCAGGCTGGGGGGAAAAACACACACAGAGGGAGAGAGACATGATTCCTCTCAAGAAATGTGACAGCTGGGGAGCAGGAAGCCTGTTGTATACCTTGACTTTAGTAAGGCTTTTGACACGGTTTCCCACAGCATTCTCATCAGCAAACTAAGGAAGTATGGGTTGGAGGAATGGACTGTGAAGTGGATAGAAAACTGGTTGAATCAACGAGCTCAGCGGGTCCGTGTAGGTATCAATTCCACACTCTCTAGGTTGGCAACCAAGTAACAAGTGGTGTTGTCCCAGGGGTTCTGTCTTAGGCCCGTTCTATTCCACTGTCATTCATTCCATGATCTTGATGATGGATAGCTTGCACATTAAGTAAATTTGCAGATGACCCCAAAGCTTGGGGGGAGTGGTGGACACGCTGGAGGGCAGGGATAGGATTCAGGGAGACTTAGACAAATTGGAGAAGTGGGCCACAAGAAACCTCATGAAGTTCAACAAGGACAAGTGCAAAGTCCTGCACTTAGGACAGAAAAACCCCATGCCACTGCTACAGCTGGGGACTCTTTGGCTAAGTAGCAGTGCTGAAGAAAGGATCTTGGGGTTACGGTAGATGTAAAGTTGAACATGAGCCTACAGTGTGCTCTTGTAGCCAAAAAAGGCTAATAGCATTACTGGGCTGTATTAGGTAGGAGTGTTGCCAGCAGATCGAGGGATGTGATTATTCCCTCTATTCGGCACTGGTGAGCCGGCATCTGGAATATTGTGGTCCAGTTTTGGGTGCCACACTACAAAAAGGAGCGTGGAACAATTGGGGAGAAGTCCAGCGTTGAGGCAACAAAAATGATTAGGGACTGGAGCACATCTGACTTAATGAAGAGAGACTGAAGGAACTGGGCTTACTTTAGCCTGCAGAAGAGAAGACTAAGGGGGGATTTGATAGCCAACCTGCAACTAACTTGAAGGGATTGCTCTCTCAAGGAGGAGAGCTAGGCTGTTCTCAGTGTGACGGCATGAGGACAGAACAAGGAGCAATGGTTTGATGATGCAGTTTGTGGAAGTCGAGGCTGGATTACATTAGAAAAACTTTCTGACTAGGAGAGAGTAGTGAAGTAGATCTGGAAATGGGTTACCTAGCAGGAGGTGGTAGAGATCTCCATCTTTAGAGCTATTTAAGAGTCCGGCTAGAGACCGCACCCTGGCTGGGATTATTTAGGGAAAATGGTCCTGCCTTTAGCAGGGGGTTGGACTAGATGACCTCATGAGGTCCCTTCCAACCTTTTGATTCTATGATTCTATGAAAGTGTGTCCCCTTGCCGGACCATGGAGGGGGAATGCAAGGCAGTTGCTTTGAACTGGTACAACCTACCCCAGGAATCAACATGTACTTGCACTTTGTATTAAGGAGGTATTTATAAATAGTTTATAGGGGGTAATACAAGAGTAATAGGTGTTATAAATACGTTGCAAATGTGAGCAGTGTGTATTATACTAACCATTGATGTTCTTATTAGCCATAGTTATAAGCAACCTATTGATCTGCTGGGCTCTATACGCCTGATTTATATCTAGTAATATGTATTAGTATTAACCCTTTATAAAATATTTATAGATGTACCCTTTTTACAGAGTGTGACCACAGATTCTGCAAGGAGAACCTGAGCCCCAATTCAGGAAAACACTTAAGCACATACTTAACTTTAAGTCCTATTGAAGTCAATGGATCAGAAAAATTTAGTTAACAATGGCACTGATGCTGCATGAGTCAGAACAGAATCCAGCTCCCTCTCCCAATAGCTGTGCCAAAGGGAGCAGAAAGTAGCAAAAGCACATTGTCGTCAGTAGCACCGACATATCTGACCCTGACTACATCCAGGACTGATCTGCTGAGTGAGAACATGCTGCCACAGCACAGTCAGACATCTGAGCACACCCACACTTTAATTAAGACATGCAGGTTTGAGTCTCAATATTATAAAAAAACTTTTGATATTAGATTCCATGTGCGTACTATAAAGCAGCCCTGTCAGTTGCTCATATACTGCACATGACCCAACGTTGCCTTCCATTTTTCTCCCTTATTATCTTTGACTCTAATATTAGATAGAAAAAGAGGGAAAAAATTGACATGGGAAGTGGCAGAGTGGGTATCTGGCAGGAAAACCAAGGGGCTGGACGATAATTCTCTGCGCTGAGCAAAGTCCTCCAAATGCAGCTGCTGCTGCTTTGTGGGAGCAGAGGGTTATTTTTAATGCGCTATGGCTGCATTTACTCTTTCAATTGCTGTCATTAAAAAGGCAATAGTAACTCTTGTAATTATTATGTCCACACAGTTCACAAGAGGCAGACCCCACCCCCATTAACACCTGCTGGGCGCTCTTGAGACTGCCTGCCCATTGGTGTCCTGCAGAGCCTTGGGTTAGTCTAGGCCAGTTAGAGGAATAACCCCTATCAGGTGGCTAGATTTTCTGGACATGTGCAACTGGCTTATTGCCATGCTTGAACATTGGATAGGGACCTTTATGCTCTGTGAGCAGCAGCTGAATGAGCCAGAAAGAGGTCAATCCAGGCACAAGTTGTGGGGGTGGGGGGTGGGGGAGGGGAGTTTCCAATGGAAGCTATCCTTTGCAGATCTAATAATCTGTTATTTACAAATCCCTGGCACACATATCAACTCAATGGTCAACCAAAGTGGATGGAAATGAATGTGGTGTTTATCACTGATGTCAAATGAGATTCCCTGATAAGATTATTCCTGTGTGAGCTATGGGTTAATGATACTCATGCTCCAGTCTTTGAGACCCTGGGCTGAGGCAGCTGATAAAGGTGCCAACTAGCACTCATGTTGTGATGGACTCATGTCTTCTAGGAACTGGACTGAGGCCACTGAACAGCAATCAGGCATTGCCTAGGGTTGATCTGAGTTTTGCCTGTAACCTGTAAACTAGGCTTACCAAGAGGTGTTACTTATCACTGTTAACTCTTATTCTCTGAATATACTGCATCCCAAAGAGCCATGAAACGATGACCCTTCCTCTTCCTCTCTGCTTCAACTCCTCAAGCCCTTAGGAAGAGAAAAAAGCTGGTGTGGTCAGATCACATGTCATATTTATACCCAGGGACAGGGGAATGTTGGGCTCAGGGATATGTGCATCCCGTAGCTGTCAAGTATGGCTGAAAGCAATTCTGGGGCCATGTGGCCAGGCATGTGACTCCTACAGTGTGGCTCTGTGGAAGCATGATGGAGAGAAGGTATTACAACAGCACAAGAATGTCCTCCTGGGAAAAAAGTCATTGCATTGTGTTTTGACAACTGCACGATGACATGATGGTATCTGTGCATGACCCTGCGACTGATACAGTGACTGGGTGCTGGAGGATAAAGTCTAAAAGGTAACAATTCTAAGAGAAAGAAGCTAAGAACAATATTGCTGTCAATGACCTTGGACAACCAAGTCCCAGCCTGGGGAAGTGGAATTAGTTATTTGCACCATCCAGATGAGTTACTGAACATTCTGGGTGCTTTGGCTGATCAATGCACCAGTCCCAAAGCTAAATATGAAAACTGCGCACCTGCCTCATTTTCCTGGAAAACATCACAGAAGGCAGATAAAATCGATGGTCTGACCCACTGTCGTAGCTTCCTACTCAGATTTGAACCTTAGCGTTCATAAACTGAGAAGCTAGCATGAACCCTCTAAGCTTAATTACCAGCTTAGATCTGATAGCGCTGCCACCAGCCAA
>NC_133785.1:19414592-19611762 GCF_003597395.2 Chelonoidis abingdonii
CTTGAAGATAGAAAGATCCCTCTCATAGCCGAGAAACAGACAAAAGACACAGACCCAAACATTCTCTCCCTGAGCTTTGAAAAATCCGGTTTCCTGATTGGTCCTCTGGTCAGGTGTTTGGTTCCCTTCGTTAACCCTTTACAGGTAAAAGAAACATTAACCCTTAGCTATCTGTTTATGATACCCACTCATTTGTTAAATTCCTCTGGCAGCTCCACTTAGCCAATTTGCAACCCTTGCTGAATTTTGGGAAGAGTTCACGTGGCTATTTGCGAACAGCATGGCTACAGGAAAACATTTGAGACAACTATATTATCTTGCCAGACGACCAAACTGGAGATCCAGGTTGCCCTTCTATTTTGTGTGCCCTCCCATCATCACAGTGTCGGAGTGCCTCACAATCTGTAATGCATTTATCCTCAAACTCAGTGAGGGACGAAATTGCTATCATCCCCATGTTACAAATGGTGAACCAAGGGACAGGGAGACTAAGACACAGATTTTGAAAGGGACCCAGAAATGCAGCTCGGTACCTACAGTCATTTTGAAGAGAACCTAGGCATGAGAGTTAGGCACCTACATGCTTTGGAAAAATTCCAGTAGGTGCCTAAAGACCTTTAAAATTCTGGCCCTAAGCAAAATGCCCAAGGTCACATAGGCATCAGAGACAGAGTATTGAACCCGGGTCTCCTGAGCAGACTAGGGCCTTCACCACTGGGCCATCCTTCCTCCTTTGGAAAAAAAAACACTTCAATAAATATTTCATCCGCCTGGCAAGGCCTTTCACTCACCGTTGAGCTGATTCTGCTTCAGATCCAGATTCCTAGAAAGTTTCCATCCTCTCTCAACCTGCCCCTGGTCCATTTTATTTCCCCATCTGGTTAGAAAGATTTTAAAAAACCATCTCTTCTCAATGTTAGCCCTTTTGAATCTCCCCAGATCTTTCTCTATAGGGAAAAGGCTCCAGGCCTCAACCGTTCCTGGAATCCTTCTCACTGCAGAATACGAATTATGCAATTAAAGAAAATATTCAGAAAACAGAAATATTTGGCCAACTCTGTTGAGCTTTAATTAGAATTAATATTAGATCTTATTGAAGCCAAAAGCCCAAAGCTGCACGTGTAACCAAATGTATTTAACCAATTAGTTAAGTCAGACAAGACTGTCTAAACTTAACCACGGACCTCTCCATTCCCGTATTACGTCAAGTGTTGCTAATGCTATTATGTTTTTGACAAGTGGCCCCTGTTAAATGAGCAAATCAATAATGTATTTGAGCCCAGGGAGAGAAGGAAAAAAATGTGTATGCAATTTGCATTTCTGTTGTGCCTTTCATGGGGGATCTCAAAGCAACTTGCAAACACTCATTAATTAACCTCACAACAGCTTTGGGAGGTAGGGTCAGTATCATCAACTGCCATGTGCAGATGGGTGAAGAGAGGCACAAAAAGGCCACAGGTTACATGGTGAGTTAATGACAGAGCACAGAATAGAACCCAGGAGGCCTGAATATCAGTTCCTCTGCTTTAAACCCTAAATGGTGCTTCCTCCCATTATTGTTCTTGTGTAAGGTCTGCACTGGAATGCCAATGGTACAGCGGCACGTGGAGCTCTGATTCCTTTCCAGGCATTGCTAATACCTCTGGTGTGCTTTTGGGACATGGTGTCCCAAGGATATAGCTTGACTCTGTGCCCCGGCACAGACCACTTCTTCCCGCTGGCTGTTCCATGAGTTGCTACATGTTTTTCCAACATAAAAAGGGCTAGTGTCACTTTACCTCCATCTTCATGTCGCTGTGTGATTACCCGTTACGGCTCTGAGGCAGCAGATCAGGCCCACCTTCCTTATTCCCTTCCCAGTCTATTTATGGCCTCTCCAGGTTCTTGGCCATGTCAACAGCTCAATCCTCGAGAGGGAACTTTATCTAGAGTTTCTTTCTCAAGATAATTTCCCCATAAATGGAAGTTTCACTGCAGCTGGAATTACTATTTGCTCACTGCAGCATATGGCAGGGGTGTTTCTACATCAGCGGATGTGAGTAGAAGCCAGTGACTCAGCAGAAGAAAACAACTCTCTTTCAGCAAGGTCTTTCCCGCAGACATCCATAGCTATAACAAGAAAATAAAACAAATTAACACAATCAGAAAGTAAACAGAAAACCAAATTAAATCTCATCTCAAAATAGTCACCCGGGTGATAAAGTCCATAATATAAATACTAGTGCTATTCACAGAGACAGTGTTATCAAGGTGAGGCCTTGACTGGGCCAGGTTACTTGGATTAGGGCAGGGAGATCCTTCCTTTCCTGGCTTCACCCAGCACAGGCTACCAGTAGAAGCCACCAGCCCTTTTCCTCTGGGCTGGGCTCTGACTGGAGGAGCAGCTCTCGCTAGTTCTGCCTGCAGCTGATCATGGGAAGCCTCTCTGCGCATCCCCTAGAGCTCTGAACTCACTTCTCTTCTTTTCCAGCAGGAGATCTTCATATGGCAAGGTGTGCCCAGGGGGCGGGACCTCTGGTGAGTGGTGGCAAATGCCTAGTACACCTCGTCTCCCAGCTGTGTAAGGATCATTCTGAAGATGTAAAATGCTATATTAATGTTGTTGTTATCCTGCTGGAGGCGGTGGCCATGGCCCACAAGAGTTATAAATGGCTCTCTTGATACTGATGCCAACAATGCAATTGCAGTGTTACTAGACCCTCCTAGGCATGAGGGATAGCAAAGATCTATTAGGTCCCCTTTGTCCCCGCTCCTTGGACAGTGCATCTTTCGTGTATTCTGGAGTGCTGCACCCAGCTGTATTTTAAATGGACTTAAATGGGGACAGTTGTCACTTCTCTCAGGAGCCTATGCTGAAGACTGGCAGATTTCATTGCTAGGAAATCTTTTTTGTTGTTCATCCTGAATGTACCTAATCTTATAACAGTACATTTATACTCATCCTTGTATTATCAGTATAATAAACATACCCAAATAGTCACAACAATACCTTGTGCTTCTATAGTGCCCCTTAGCCAAAGAGCTCCAAGAATTTTACAAACATTAAAGCAATAATTAGGCAACGTGGATGAGCCTCTTTAGCCTTTTGCAGATGGGGAAACTGAGGCCAGAACTGGTTAATAAATGATTTGCCTAAAGTCACACAATGAAGAAGTGGCAGAACTGGGCTTACAACCCGTAGTGTTGGCTCATCAGTCCTATCCTCCAGTCACTAGAAAACTCCTGAAACTTTTAAAAATTAAGGTTGTGTGTGTAAATTTTCCATACCCCCTGCCAATTTTTATGTTGGCTATAAGTACAGAGACAGGAGCTCAGGTAACAAGCTGTTTATTCAAAACTGAGCATGGTTAGAAGAGACAATTCACACAGTAGGCCAGATTCTGAGCTCAGTTATACCACAGAAACTGCACTGATGAAATCAATGGGTCGAATTCTGCTTTCAGTGACACTGGGGTAAATCGGAACAATTTCAATGACTTCAGTGAAGTCACTCTGGATTTATACCATTGGGTTTGAAACCAGAATTCAACCCACTCAGTAACTTCCTGCTTCCTCCTGACCTTGTGCTGATCCAGAACCCTTGTCTGCAAACACAACAGCAAAGAACTTCAAATGCACCCTGAAAAGCAAAAGATACTTAGCAGAATGAAAGGCAAAGATAACCTCACCCCCGCAAAGCAGCATGGTCAAAGGAAGAAAGTTACAGTAATGACAAATCAAGCCACTACACGTGAAAGGAGCCTTTCCCCTAGACTGACACTGTGCAGTTGCATTTAGGGGCTCAGAGAAAACAAAATCCTAAGAAGAAAAAAGCACAAGAGACATTTAAAAAAAAAGGGGTGGGGGACAGGGAGCAGAGCTGAGAAGCAGAACGGGAGCTACAGAGGCAGGGTTTTCCTGAGCTCTCATATTTACAGGGCGGGAGAATGGATCAGTTCTGTCATACGGCTGAAAATCCCAGCGTCCCTTGGATGACACCTGTCTCGCTTGGTTTCAGGATTGCTTTATGAGATGATGTTATTTTGGCACAAACTCATTCATTCTTGCCATGAATTGAGGTCAGAGAAGAAGGAAAAAGAAAAACACCCACCCTAAGCTAAACCAAAAAGCCTACTCAAAACCCAGGGTTATTTACTCTTCTGCTGCTGACAATATAGGGACCCTTTAAGGGCCAGTGGGTTATTAACTTTCTGTCGCCTGCCACAGTGATCCACTGTGACATATTGTCACTGCATTCCAGCGAAGCCTTACACATTAATTGGGAAGTAAGATGACTGAAGCAGCTTTAATGAGATACCTTGTTGTAACTTCTAACTTTACACATTATTTACAGTGATTCCACTAATGGTTCCATCCATCAGAGACAGGGTGAGTCAGTGGGGAGGAGCGTGGGGAAAAAGGGAGAGGGAAGAAAAGAGAAAGGAAGACAAATGAAAGGGTGCGGCGGTAGGAAGCCCACGAAAATGTAGGAGAGAAAGAGAGATGGGAAGCTCCATCCCTCAATGTTTTTTCTAGCTTCACTCTCCTTCGAAAACATCTTATCTTCTCCATAACGATCTCGGCTGCAGAGAGACAGGAAGATGGTGGAGTGATTGCTCTCCTGTATCATACCACTGATCTGCTCAGCTCTGAGTTCCCCCCAATGAAGAACGCAGCTGCCTGAGGACATTCTGATTGCCAAGGAGATATATCTCAGCCTGATTGACTGCACGTGATGGGCTGGTTAAATTTGGTTGTGCTGAATGCCATGACACCCCAATGCCTGGTCTCTCCTGACTTCCCACAACTCTGTGTGTGGGAGGAAGAGAATCCTGGACTGGACTTATGAAGAATTTGGCTCTTTGCTTCTCTGAGGCAGGCCTGTTTTATGTTATAATTAGATCTGTCACTACCATGGCTAAGCAGAGAAATCGGTAGCAAATACCATGTTTTGACCAGGAGACACTCATGGAAATGAAGATGACCATGCTCACTTTGCAAGGGCCTCATTCCATCACACACACATCCAGATGCCCATCATCTGTCGGGTTTTTTTCTTCCCTGTAGGGAGCCAGGCAAAAATTGCATCACGTTCACTTTACAGTTTTGCGAAAGAAGTCAGACAGCAAGAAGAAGGAAGGGGAATAAAAGCAAGTTTTCAAACCATTCGATCTTGTATTCAGAGCCCAGGGGTTATACTAAATGGACCTGATTCTGAGCTCATGCAGGTTTTACAAGAGTCTAACTCCAGTTACTTCAGTGGAGGTACTTTGCATTTACGCTGGCCTGCGATCAGAATCAGGCCCATGAAGCACCGTGCATATTCAGTGCAAGCCACACTGCGCCAGGAAGGGTGATTACTCGAAAGACTTGCCTAATTTTAAAAGTTAAGAGCCAGATTCTAACACCTTTACTCAGCTCAGCAGCACCTTTGCCTCACTGAAATGAATTTACTTCTGGTGGAATTATGTGCCACTGCACATGCGCAGAATTTATGTTCCCCACAGAATTCTTTCAGACGGGGAAGCAAAGGGAAGCCACAAGAGTGGGCAAGCGACCCTCCCCAGCAGTATGTTTTGGATGCTCAGGGCAGCCAGCAGAGAGGCAAATCACTGTGGGGCAGGGAGAGGAGCTGGGGAAAACCCAGCTAGTGGCTCCTACCCTGCGCTGGCCTCAGCGGCTAGTCCTGGCTGGGCTGGGGAGGATGGGACTTCTTCTTCCCCTGTATGGCATCCAGGCCTGTGTCAGACCCACCCCCAAATTTCTCCCTCAGCTGTAGCAAGCTCTGCAAACTCCGCCCCCACCCCGCCCGCCATGCTTCCTGCACCCATCATTGCTCAGCTGCAGTGAGAGGGATCACTGTACAGGGAGCTGCTCCCCCATCCACCCAACCCCCGTGCATCCAGACCCCCTCATACCCAGACCCTGTAGCCAGAACTCCCTTCCCAATGAGCCCCACTCCCCCTACACCTGGACCACCCCTACGAGCCACCTGCACCCGGATCCCCACCCAACTGAGCCCCAACCAGCTGCATCTGGATCCCCACCTCAGTAAGCCCCCACACCCAGACCCCCCCTGCTGAGCCCCAGTCACCTTCACCTGGATCCCCCTGCAGAGTTCCATTACTGTTGCACCCAGAACCCCCCCAACAAGCTCCTGTGCAGCTAGATCCCCCACTCCCAGATTGCCCCACACAGAACCGTCTCAACCCACACCTGGATTCCCCCAGACTAAGCCCCTCCACGCTTGGATCCTGCCTTGCTGAACCTGCCTGCCTGCACCTGGTGCACCTGGCACAGCAGGGCAGGGCCCTGGAGTGTTTCTGGGGAAGGCCCGGTCCTTGCGCCGTCTCAGGGTTGGGTGCAGCCTCACCGCTGAGTCTGTGTCCCGGGGGGCAGGGAAGCAGCAGAGTGGTCTCCCACCTCTGTGCAGCCAGTGGCCTGTGCTCCCCAATGCTATGCTGGAGCCTTCACATTTATTTGACAAATAGAATTTGCAGAATTTTAAAATATTTAGTACATAGTTTGTGGGTTTTGGGGTTTTTTTTGGTGCAGAATGCCAGCAGGAGTATGAATTGGACTACTCATGGAGTAGGTTGCTGCTCAATGCAAGTAAAGATGTTTGCTCAGTTAATGGGAGCTGGGGATACTTAGTACCTCACAGCTTTGTGCCATTTGGCTTTTCATAGTGGAAAAAGATGCTAGGCTGTTTAAATCCTGGGCTAGTGGGTGGAAAAGCTATAAAAGACATAACAATAACACCTATTTCTAAGAGACTTTCAGGGGATTTGAACCTGTGACCTCATTAAAACTGTGTGGATAACTGATTTTTTGGTTTGCTCGCTGTTCTGAAAAGCTGGAAAAAAACTGTTTCAGGTCGACCCAAAACAAAAATGTTTCGATATTTTTGGCAAACCCAAACGTTGAAAAAAAATTGGTTTGAGTCAAATAAAACATTTTGTTTGACCTGAAATGTTTCATTTCATTGAAGCTTTTCAAAAACATGTGAAAACATTTTAAATGAAATTTGAAGTAAATTTCCAAACAGAAACATTATTTTGAATTGAAAAATCAAAATGTTGATTTCAGAAGTGTTGAAACACAATGTTTAGATGTTCTGTTTTTTGTTTTTTTTAACAAAACAATTTGGGAAATTTGACATGAATTTGTGGAAGGTTTTGGTGGAACTGAATCTGCATTTTTCAGTCAAAAAAAAAAAAGTTGTTCCCAGGATGAGACCTCATATACTCTAGAGTTACACACGTCCGAGCCAACCACATGGAATGCACTAGAATGCCAGCCCTGAGACTCAGTTCTTCTGTTTAATCACATGGTCAGTGACAAGGCAGGCTTCCACTATGCAGTGCCTCCATTAAACGCTGCTCTGAAGCAACTCTCTCCCTCTCAGCAGGTGACATGGTAGCACGGACTCAATGCCCTATTCAGTCTCCTAAAGGTGCCAGCTGCCCTGGTGATTTTGATGACATGGACACCTGTGAGTTGAAGTGAGAAGGATTAGGCCCTGCCTAAATTAGACAAGTGGACAGAATGAGAAGTGATAACACACTGCTAGAGGGTGGGTAAGACACCATGTGTGCCCTGTGAGGAAATCCTAATAATTTGGAACTTCATTTCTACCTGAGAATGTTGCCTGGTGTTGGAATGGTGCCAATGGTACTTGCTACAGCAAGCATGTCTGTTGCCCCAGACTGGCACCTATGCAGCCCCCAGAGTCAGGGCTGGCGCAACCCATTAGGTGACCTAGGTAGGTGCCTAGGGCGCTAACAATGCCCCGGTTGTCATTGGTATTTTGAGGGCGGGACCTTCCGCTGCCTAGGACACCAAAAAAGCTGGCGGCGCTCCTGCCCAGAGTGCACTGATACCCTGGAATATATGCACTCCTCCTTGTGTGTTATCCTTTAATTATCATCATGATTGTTATTCAGAACAGGCCACCAGAAACATGCAGAGGTGTGATTAATGGAGTTGTGTTATATTCCCGATAAAAGTGCCTCTGTTGCAGAACGGACCAGATCACAGTTGATACCTAGTAGATGAACTGAAAACTAATTGCAAGTGTGGAGCCATAAAAAACATCTGTGGCTAGAACAGCAAGGACACATAAAGCAGAAAAATGTGTGCATACACACACGCACGCACACATATATTGAAGACGATTTCCTATTAAAAGTTGAAATTCTGAACTCAATTCTAGCTACCTGTCAAGGTTGGCGTGTCTTTAATTATAATGTCTGTGTGTTTCTTTAGGCACCATTTAATTCTCTCTGACAGCCACCCATTTAAAATTAAAGTCAAACATTGAGAACTTTGCTGCAGAGGTGAGTAGCACAGAGATGCACTAATTGCCAGATGTTGTTAATTTGACTCCGATCCGTTATCAAAATGTAAAAAAAGAAACACTGAACCAAGTGGCTGTCTGCCTGAGCGGATCCTCTGTTAACTGACTGCAGTGAACAGAACACATAGGGGTGTTTTTGCAGTAATAGCCTTAGAGGGCAACTCACGTTATGCCATGGACTGTGGAGCATCCCTCTTGGGGTCCAGTGTTCAGCGACTTCCAGAGCTGGCAGGGAAGTTTCTCCCCACGGAGCATCCATCTGTAGCCTTTCTCTGACATTTCCAGGAGCTAATCTGCTTTATCAGAGATGAGAAATTTCAGTAGGCTGGTGGCTCAGGAGACAGATTGTGGATGTGCATCCTCAAGATATTGCGAGGCTCTGTTTGGATTCAAGCACCTATGAGCCCAGATAGCCAAAGCATATTCCAAGCTTCTCCTGGCCTCTCTTGGCTGGAGATGGCGATGGAAATGGGATGGGCCAATGATAAAGAGGAGGAGGAAATGGATAAGGAGAAGGAAGACAAGGGGAGATAGGATTGGGTATTGAGTAGAGTGTTTCAGTGGAATTTAGGAGACATGGATTCAATACCCAGCTATGACACAGGCTTTCCATGAGACTGTGGGCAACTCACTTCCCCAGCTGTGAAATGAGGATATTGTAAGGATAAAACCCATTAATGTTTGTGAGGCGCTCAGAGACTATGATGCAGAGGATGATATAAGCGTGTAGGTAGATTCAACAACATTTAAATAAATGATATAAGATTGGCTGAATTAGTGAGGAGGGGAGGAGACATTATGTTTAACTTTGGAATTCTGTATCTAGCACTGAGATACCGCAGCAAAGGGCACTCAGTGGCTGTGATTGAGAGTTGATGGTAAACCTCCTATTGACATCAAATGGTGCATGATCAGACTCTGAAGGTGTCTAGATGGATGGAAATCTTGAGATTTCCAGCACATCCTGATTTTGACATCAATATAGAAATATGCTATTGTCAGGGTCTCCTTTCCCACTTTGAATTTTAGCGTCCAGAAAGTGGGGACCTGCCTGTTCCCTTCTAAGCTTAATTCCTAGCTTAGATCTTATCACGCTGCCACCAACCCAAAATATAGTGTTTGGGTACACTCCCTGTCCCCCAGAACCTTCCCTGGGGGACCCAAGACCTAAACCCCTTGGGTCTTAAAACAAAGGGAAATAAACCATTCCCCTCTCCTTTCTTCCTCCCAGATTTTCCCCTTCCTGGGTTACACTGGGGACTTACTGTGATTCAAACTCCTTGAATCTTAAAACAGAGAGGAAATTCACCTTCCCCTCCTTCTCTCCCCCTCCCAGACTCTCCCTGAGAGAGAGACACAGAGAGAAATTAACCTTTCCCTCCCCCTTCCCCAACCAATCCCTGGTGAGTTCAGACCTAGTCCCGTTGGGGCTTACACAAGGACAAAATCAATCAGGTTCTTAAAAAGAAAAGCTTTTAATTAAAGAAAGAAAAAGTAAAAATTATCTCTGTAAAATCAAGATGGAAAATGTTACAGGGTCTTTCAGCTTATAGAGACTAGAGGGACTTCTCTCCCCCTAACCTACTATACAAGTTACAGCAACCAGAGTTAAAATCCTTCCAGCAAAATACACATTTGCAATAAAGAAAACAAACAAATGCCTAATCCGCCTTCTATCTAGTACTTACAGTATTGAGTAGAAGAGACTTTTTCAGAAAGATTGGAGAGCCTGTATACATGCCTGGTCCCTCTCAGACCCCAGAGAGAACAACAGACAAACAAACAGTATAAAACAAAGACTTCCCTCTACTGAGATTTGAAAGTATCTTATCTCCTGATTGGTCTTCTGGTCAGGTGTTAGCCAGGTTTACTGAGCTTGTTAACCCTTTACAGGTACAAGAGACATTAACCCTTTATCATCTGTTTATGACAGCTATGCACAGTATTTCTTGGTGGTATTTCTGCTTTGGAAGGGGAGCAGGAAGTGAGCAGGTGTGTGAACATTACAGAGAAAAGAAACAGTTTCTCAAGCAGTTTTTTAATCTAAAAAAAAAAATCCTGTTCACTTCAGCTGAAGACCAGTGGGGTGTGGGGAGCAGTTAGCAACCTATGGAAGGGAGTTTATGGATCATTCCGTCCCCTGCTATCACAGGCAACCCTATCGTATAATCAGTTTCATCATCTTATCAAGCTCCACCTTAAAACTACCTAGGGTTGTTCACTAGTTCTTGTTTTAAAACTGAAGGTAAGTAATTTCTGCTTGCATGAAACAACTTGCATCTCTAGCTGCTGGTAGGAAACAGTTTGGGGGCTTCTGTGACAAGTGGTGGTGTGCCATCTAGGCATGACTTGCACATCCGACTGGCTGTGCATTGTTCAATGGTAGCCCATGGGTCAGATCCAGCCTGTGGAACAATTCAATCTGGCCCCGGGGAGGACACCATTTTGGATCACCTAAGACATGCAAGCGAATTGTTACATGCTTTGTAGGACTGTCATGGCACAACACTGGTGACAACTCTGCAATAATTCCTATAGGGTTGCAATGGGAAACCCTGGGTAAATCTCAGTGATACGACCCAGTTCTCTTTAGATAACGAGTTGAATAACTTGTGTGCTCAGCTACCTGCTCCTCTCCTCACCCAGCATCACCAGTATAGTGTAACTTTGCCTTGACTCTTGCCACTAAAGACTGACTACAGAAAGTCCGAGAGAGCTGATGTCCCTTAAGAAAGCATGTCGCCGACAGTTGCTCCTCGGCTCTTAGCTGCTGTTTAAAACCAAAAAGCCTGTACCAAAGGTTGCACAATAATGTGAATATAGCTGATCTGGCTACAGATGAGAGGGCTGAAGTTTTGGTGGCTCTGAGCCCAGGGTAATCCGAGTCTGATCCTGGGGGGGATGAACATAGTGGTAGTAATATCTTATGGGATCTCTCAGTGAAACAAATGACAGACTTGGAGAAATCTCTAGAGATCGTCTATAATATTCTGCTACTTTATGGAGATTGGTGCAAAGGAGTCTTCCCCTGTGCACATGAGAGGATAGATTCCCATTGTATCTAAAAAGCAGGGCTGAGCAGTTGGCCATCATAGGAGCTGAATAAGCCCAAATATCTTGGTATCAAGTTGTCCTCATGCTAACCATGGGCTTTTTTTGCCTAAGGAAACCATTTTTACAGCACAATATAATGCATGATCTGGTCTCACCATGTTAATTCCACCATCCAGGAGTTGAAACACTTCTGTGAGGACACGAGATCTCATATTTGATAAGAACAGGCTAGGGGATGGTCTAGATAATACTTAGTTCTGCTTCAGTGCAGGGGATGGACGCAATGACCTCTCAAGGGCTGTTCCAGTCCTACATTTCTAGGAGTTTATATTGTTTTGGACCCATAAATTATTCCCTGAGGCATTAAGGCCACAGAAATAGGCAAAATTCAAACAAATGCCAGCAGGTGAAATACAAATGTTCAGATCAGTTTCCCCCCCAACCTCCCAATGAGAACAGCAGAAGTGTCCCTGGAGAGGTGGGGCTATGTTTTGCTCAGCAATCAGAAATGAATTAAATTATAAGACCTGACAGGCCATGCCTTTCCTAGGGATGCCTTTGGTGGTAGTGTGAAGTAGGAAGCCAAAAGCCAAGTGACCTCAAGCTGCCCAAGAAGTGCAACAATCCCCCTGAAATGCATTCCCTGAGCTGATGCAATTGACAGGAAAGGGACATATCAGCAGGAGGAAGGTCATACCCTTGAATTACTGTTGACATGCATACAATAGCAATGGTGACCAGTTAGGAAGCTTTACCAGTCTTGTCCCTTCATTCTAAAGAACCAGTCTGTATGGGACAATGGGGGGTGGGAAGCTAGGATGTGAGTGTGTGTGTGTCCCTAGTTGGAAGCCTCCAGAGTGATCATGCTGGCATCTTTCAGCAGTCCTTCATTTATCCTCACTCCAATGTCCCTTCAATAAAACCAACTCCTTTTCTGAGGCTGGCTCAGGGCAGGCTAGGGGGGATATTCAGGATCTGATTGTGTGGCTACTGAAATGAATAGCAAAGCTCCCATTAACTTCACAGGTGCAGGATGAGAACCTTAAAATAAGGATGCAGCACTGGCCCATTCCATGCGTACTAGTGTAACACTGACAGACCCCAGTCATCAGCGGGCAGGATGGGACCTCTGGAGCTTAGTGCACGAGCCTCTACAGCACAAGCTAAAAGCCAACTGCCTCTTAGCGAAGGCTGTAGAGCAGACTCATTTTATTTCTCTCTCAAAGTGGTCTCGGTGCCACTGGATGGGACAGAGCACCACATCCAGAAGGTGTGTGGGTTACACTGGCAGTAGAGGTCCCGGTCCCATTGTGCTAGGCATGGTACAGACTTAAAACAGAACGTACAAACCAACTGTAAGACAAGAGACAACAGGTGGTGCAATAAACAGAGTGGGGGAGCACACGGTAACAGTGAGATGACAGTGATCAGCGTGGTAACATCCACAACATGGATGTCCTGAGTGGGCTCCCAGGGGGAAACGATTTTGGCTTAACAACAAATCCATCTGAACACTGCAGGTTCCTAAGCTCTCCTTGAATGCTCCTATTGTGGGTTTTACATTCTGCTTCGGAGGAATAGAAAAGCAAAGAAAAGGGAGAGCGAGAAAAGATCCAGAGGGGTAATAAAGCGTCTGGGGGGAAGTGAGAATAATGTGGATGTTAACCTAAGCAGTTATTACAGTCTGTCCAGTCATGCCAGCCTAGCTTGTGCTTGAGATGTTCAGGAGTGTTATTCTATCCCTACTACGCAGCACACTCAGGCTGCCTATTTGGGTAAAGCTGTTTATAAAAATAATTGAATTGCCTTTTGGTAAAAGGCCCCATTGCCTGTGTAAGTTACAGGGCAAGAAGGTTCCTAAACTCAGACTAATATTTTGAACCCAGGACAGAGCTCAAGAAGTTTGCGAGCCCTTGAATTCCATGGGTTTGTCCACACTGATGTGTTTTAATTTGAGCTAACTGATTGCCACCTACTATGAGTTAGCTAATACATTTACACGTGCAAGCCTGGATGCTCCCAGGACAAAATCTTTTGTGGTTTGCCCTAGGCTGAGCTCTGGGTTCCTGACTCTTATTTCACAAACAATTTACAGCAGCAAGGTCAAGATCTGACTCAAAACATGGTCAGCAAACCCACCGAGCCTTCCCTCCATGCAGGGCCCCAGTTGGTGCCTAAGTATGTCTCTTTCAAAACAAAAGGACACATACTGTGCTCTGCTCATGAAGCAGGTGGCTTATTACAGAACCCAGCTTTTCAAATGCTGACTTGGTGCTTCAGTTGTGCCCATAAATGATACATTTGCCAATGGGTGACTGCAAGGGTAAGCACTATAATTTGTTTGCAAGGACAAAGGAAGGTTTTGCTGATGCATTTTAGGCACTAGTTTTTGAAAATATGGCCTGCATCATGGCTCAGAGTCAGTTATTCAGGGAGCCAGAAAGAAACGTTAAAATCATTGTATACATTGTTTGCAGCGAATTATCCATTCACCTCTAATTAAAAGGTATGACTTAAAAGCCTTGGAGGGGGACTACACACTGAAATGCCTGCTCTGAGCCCCCTCAAACTTTATTCGTGTTCGTTCTGATCCACAATTGGCTTTGAATTTCGAGGCATGGGTCCTCTCCCTCGACAGAGGGAATACTGGGAATTCATTAAACAGACAACCCCGTTGCACCTAAGTTCTATTTCTGTCACAGGGATTTGTTTCAGAAAGCTTTGCTCCCTTATGAGATATATTTGGATTTGAAGTACAAAGAATAGCTTCATTTAATAGAGCTCTCGGCTCTTATTAGGTCAGCCTCTTCCTGAATTGCTCTATTTAACACCCTAGGAGCTTATTCTCTTAACTGATCTGTTCTTTTGGCAGATATTCTTTTAAAATGGGCACTGTACAATGATTTGGCTTATTGCAGGGAAAATTCATTCCCTTAACTGGTTTATGTGAAGATGTGGACTCCACTGGATTTTCAGCATGTTGTGATACATCCTATTGTATAATGACAGCATTCCGGGCATCTCACCAATCACATAAATGGGTCCATTTCAGCAATGTTTTAAATATATGCCATCAGGTGTTTAACTACCCATGCAATGCACTTTCCCAAACAGAATGGCCACCTTGTCCATGGCCCATACTCCTCCAGTGCAGAACTGTCCCTACAGGTATATTATTTAAGTGCTAGTCAATCATTAGCAAACCATTCCCATGTCCTGGCAAACCTACATAAGAACATACGAACGGCCATACTGGGTCAGAACCAAAGGTCCATCCAGCCCAGTATCCTGTCTATTGACAGTGGCCAATGCCAGGTGCCCCAGAAGGAGTGAACCTAACAGGTAATGATCAAGTGATCTCTCTCCTGCCATCCATCTCCATCCTCTGACAAACAGAGGCTAGGGACACGGTTCCTTACCCATTCTGGCTAATAGCCATTAATGGACTTCACCTCCATGAATTTATCCAGTTCTCTTTTAAACGCTGTTATAGTCCTAGCCTTCACAACCCCCTCAGGCAAGGAGTTCCACAAGCTGACAGTGCGCTATGTGAAGAAGAACTTCCTTTTATTTGTTTTAAACCTGCTGCCCATTAATTTCATTTGGTGACCCCTAGTTCTTGTATTACAGGAATAAGTAAATAACTTTTCCTTATCTACTTTCTCCACATCACTCATGATTTTATATACCTCTATCATATCCCCCCTCTCCCTACAAACATAATACAAAACATTTGCTCTAGAAATGGAGGTGTCCTGAGGGCTTTGGGGTGTGCGTCATTTTGCAAGCAAGGTGTGACAGGCTGTTAAAGGTTCCCACCATGGGGGGTAGGAGGAAGGAAAGAGAACTACATTTTCTGCCTATCCTAATAAGGAAAAATACAGATGGAGAATACAGTGTACCGTTCACTTAACTAATTTTCTAACCAGCAGTCATTGCAACAGTCTCACTAGGATTAGAAGGGACAAGGAGAGAGGCAGAATAATAAATCCAGACTGGCTTTTTACCAGGCTGGGAACATATCATTATGGTAAGGGGTTTAAGGACATCGTCTCAAGGGAAAAAATTAAAAATAGAGGCCATTTCAGCTCACTCCTGGGAGCACAATTAATTAACATTAAAATTTAACAAAAAATAAGTTTCAGACACTGCCTGAATAAAATCCCCCCACCTAGTACTGTTCTGAGCAGAGCCTGTGCTATCCATGCGTGACAGCTGTTTTGAATGGCAGAATGCTACATCTAGGGATGTAATATATACACTGCCTCTTGCCACCACCTCATTGGAGGTTGGCAATTCATCTTCTCAGCTGGCATTATTCTTCTGGGTTCCAGGATATAGGCTGCCTATCAGAGGCTGCAGAGAGCTCTTGGAAAACACAACTGGCTGTGGGTCAGCTATAGGAGTAGATGATGTAGGAGTGTTAGCATGGAGACTAGTACGGCTGCCACTCATCCTGACTTTTGTGAGACAATCCAGCTTTCACTGGGTCTAGCTCACGTTGAGCCATACTGTCTTGCAGGACATTAAGAAGTCCCAGATATAGCTTAAGGATGATATGCCACACTTGTGTGTCATTGCAGTGCAATGCAGTCCCCAGGCAATATAATACCCATTCAGACCACGGCTTTATTCCAGCATAGGCCCCAGTTCAGCAAATTGCTTAAGCACATGCTTGTCTGCCCCTCTTTGGCAAAGTGCTCAGGTACATGCTTAAATATTTTGCTGACTCATGGTCATAGCACAGCTTAGTCCCATCACATTGTAGCATTATCCGCCTCAGGGCATTACTGTTGCATAGTAATACAGTGTCAGCCCATGTCATAAACAGATAGTTAAGGGTTAATGTCTCTTTTACCTGTAAAGGGTTAACAAACAGGGAACCAAACTCCTGACCAGGGGACCAATCAGGAGACAAGATACTTTCAAATCTCGGTGGAGGGAAGCCTTTGTTTGTAGTTTTGGGTTTCTGCTTTGTGCTCTCTAGGCTCTGAGGGTGACCACACGTCCCTACAGGCTCTCTAATCTTCTGTTTCCAATTTGTAAGTACAAAGGTAGAAAGACAGTATAGTCTTTTTATTTGGTTTTCTTTATGTGCAAATGTGTAGTTTGCTGGAAATATTTTAAATTGTATTTTTTCTGGATAAGGCTGTTTATCCATTTTTTATAAGTTAAAAAACCCTGTATATTTACCATCTTGATTACAGAGACAATTTTTATGTTTTTCCTTCTTTTATTGAAGTTTTCCTCTTTTTTAGAGTCTAATTGATCTTTTGGTTATCTTGTATAAGACTCTAGGGAAGGGAGTCTGCACTCACTAGGGAATTGGTGAGGAGAAAGGAAAGGAGGGGGAAGGCAATGGATTATTCCCCTTTGTTGTGAGACTCAAGGAATCTGAGTCTTGGGGTCCCCAGGGAAGGTTCCTGGGGAAGACCAGAGCTTATCAGGGGCTCTACCCTAAGTCCTGATTGGTGGCAGCACTACAGGATCTAAGCTGGTAATTAAGCTTAGAGGATTCATGCTAGTACCCATATTTTGGACGCTAAGGTTCAGATTTGGGAATTATACCATGACAGAACAACACTAGGTTATCCCATTTCAACAGTGCATCATGCCATCACAACACATTGTGATTCCCAATGCCATCTCATTGACCAACACAAGACTGCATCTTCCCTTTTCACCACCAGCAGCAAAGTGGCATCTCCTCACTGTGACACAATCATCTTGTTGCAATAACTGGTTATAGGGTGACCAGATGTCCTGATTTTTATAGGGACAGTCCTGATTTTGGGGTCTTTTTCTCATATAGGCTCCTATTGCCTCCCACCCCCGTTCTGATTTTTCACATTTGCTGTCTGGTCACCCTAACTGGCTATCATCCTCGAACTCCAAGGGATCACTGGTGATGCTTTACAACTTCTGTTGAGATCAGTGGTTTTGTTGGTGTAAAACTGTATCAGTGAGTGGTGAGTCATCCCCAAGGATGGAAATGACATAGAATTTCTCATTGGCTCTGATTCTGATCTCCCTGGCATAAGCTTTAAATCCTGGAGTTAATCCTCATTTACACCAGCATAATCGAGATCAGATTCCAGCCTGGAGCATTGCCACCCAGTGCTGTTTCCTATGTGAGTTTGCCTTGGTTCTATATTCTGAGATGAAATAACTGCTTGAGGTCCAGTCAGACACACCGAGCTATCCAATCCCCTTAAAATTTTAAAGACTAGGGATGGGAACACTGGCTTGGGGAAGATTAGGGCCAAATACAAAGGCTGGTGAAACCAGGGAATTTTTCCATCTCTTCCCCAGAAGGTGACTATAAAATATCCCAGGCTCAATTTGGGATGCCGCTTGCTTTTGTAACACACAGGTCAGCCTGTGCTACATGTCCCGTATCCCAGAGGATATGGTTGTGTTGCAACAGCCAGTTTAGTGCTTAGCTTAAACTGTAGAAATTCATGCTTTTAGCTCTGGTGCTCCCCAGTTCAGTCCTCTGATGTGCCAGCCAAGGAGGTGGCTGTCACACTAAAATGAGCTCACATTTAGAAGTGCAAATCCTTACCCAGGACGTCAGGATGGAAGTCACTATATCAATGTACAGTAAGTCAATATTAGCAGCTTGTTCTTCTGTATATATAGGGTCTCGTACTGCAGCCATTCCAAGCATAGATTTTCTATTTAAGTCAACGGGAACTCTGTAAACATAATGGCTACAGTCTGGGAAGCTTTGCTGCCTCAGAACTGAGCTATAAGTGAGGTTAATTTTTTTTTTAATCACCAGAACAGAGATTTGCTGCTTGCACAGCCCCCACTACTCATTTACTATGTAACTGCATTATTATTTAGAGATGGCAAAGGTGGATGTCGAGTAGGGGAGATGAAGCTGGGAGTGTCTCTGAAGAAACTAGCGTTTAGGAAGAGTTCACTGCAATACAGATACACCTCCAGGCAAGGGGAAGAGAAATCTTTTATTTCAGATGGGTCTCCAGAGCCTCTTTAGACAAGAGAATTTGGAGGCATTATTAAAAATGGTAATTGTGACATGCAAAACGAAATGGCACGTGGCAGGCAGCATTCAGGGTAGGATAGCTGAAGCTTATAATTAAGACTATGCATTCAGGTCTTGAGTCAAAGTCCACTGAAATCAATGGGAGTATTTCCACTGACTTCAGTGGTCTGTGGATCAGGTTCCCGGAAGACATGTGTACTGTGAGCTCGCTCTAGTTTCACATGGGTTTTACTCCATTAGCCTTAGTGGAGCTATACCCAGTTTACACCAGTGTAAATGAGATCAAAATCAGGCCATTGCCAGCAGGTGCCCAGACAAGCCTGTATATTTTGCTACCCCAGAAATGCTAAATAAACTTTTGTGTTTGCATTTGTCCTTGGGGCTTTCAGTCTTCTTTGCCTAAAACAATTCCAGATCTCCAGCCTCTCCTGGTGTCCTCAGGATGCAGTCACTATACAGAAACTAATGTGTCCTGGGAAGCCCAGAATTTCCATGGATGTCATATAACAACAGAACAAACTGCTGCAGTAGCATGACTGAGAGCTGCAGTGTTTGGCGCCATTGCTGTGGAACACAGTAGCAACTTTATTATATGAGTTTTGGACCCATAAATAGCTCCCTGAATCACTGGGGGAAGGAAATGGTGAAAAATGGAAAGCACAAATACTAGCTCCAGTGCACAACAGTCATGATGAAAGTGAATGACAGCCTGGAGTTGAGTTACATGCATATTGTGGGTAGACACTTTGGAAGCCTCCCCATTTCAGCTTGCCCAATGCACCTCCCTCTGACTCATAGCGACCTCTACTATTGCAGTCCTGGTTCCTCTCCTGATTGCCCTTTCCATAGCTCGGCCAATGAACCCCAGTTTTGGCCTGTGTGCACTTCCAGTCCTGTCCGCCCACACAAGTAGAGAGTGGCAGTTAGACTGAGCTGTGCATTGAACCTGGCTGAAAAAGCCTGAGTGGTTAAACTGCTAATGGAAAAGCCACTTCATAAAGTTAAAAATAAAATCTAAAATGAGTCTGTAACGAGGCGGTGTGGCTCCCCTCCTCCCCAGGGAGGGTCGAGCCCCGTCAGACACCTAAGGGGGTGGGGCCACTGAGCAGTGAGCCCGCCCCTCAGAGGGTCAGGAGGCAACCCGGAAGTATAAAAACCAGCCCTCAGCCCTCAGTTGGAGCCCAGCCACCATCGGGACCAGACCTTCCAGAGGGTGCTCGTGACTGGGAAGCTACTGAGGCCCAGGGCCATTGCCCTGACTGGCTGGAGCTTCCCCGCGCCCTCTACAATGAGGAGCCACTGGAGCTTCCCCGTGCCGCTATGACGAGGAGCCGCTGGAGCTTCCCCGCACCTGCTATGACGAGGAGCAGCCAGAGCCGCCCCGTCCCTGCTGCTACCCCGAGGAATCCCCCGACCAGGCTTGGCTGGACTTCCCAGAGGTACTGCCGGACCTACCGCCCAGCCCTGGCTGGGAGGAGCCCATGCTACTAGACTTCCCAGGGACTGATGCCGCAGGTCAGGTAAACCCAGAGGGGGAGATTGGAAGTAGCCTGAGGGCAGCCGACTCCAGTCAGACTGCAGGTATGCCGGAACCCATGTCAGTGTGTTGCAGTCAGGACCCCACTGACTGTCAGCGGTGATAGCCGCTACTAGGGCCCCGGGCTGGAATGCAGTGGCGTGGATGGGCCTGCGTTCCCCCTGCCACCCGTACCTGGCTGGCAGAATCCCCCTCTTCCTGGCCTAAGGAGGCCATCAAGTCTAGTGGTTACCGCTCAACCCTGAACCACAAGGGTCTGAGCTACTGTAACTGTGTGTTTGGTGCCCCGCCCGAACCAAGGGCTGGGCCCCCTTTAACTGTGTCATTGCTTGGTCCTGCCCCAAAGGGCCCGAGCTGCCTGAACTATTGACTGCTCAACCCTGAGCCACAAGGGTCTGAGCCTCTATAATTCGTATTCATTGCCCCGCCCTATAGCAGAAGGCTGGAGCCCAAGCGACTGTGCAGCGGCGCTCACCCCTGAAGACAGAGGCTGCCTCAGATGACGCATGTCAAGGCTGGTGTGGCTCCCCTCCTCCCCAGGAAGGGTTGAGCCCTGGCCGTGCACCTTTACATAGTCAAAGAAAACTAACATTAATCTCAATTTTTAAAACTTCATAACATTTATCAAGTATCGGGGTAGCCGTGTTAGTCTGTATCCACAAAAACAACAAGGAATCCGGTGGCACCTTAAAGACTAATAGATTTATTTGGGCATAAGCTTTCGCGGGTAAAAAACTCACTTCTTCAGATGCATGGAGTGGTTTTTTTTTACCCAAGAAAGCTTATGCCCAAATAAATCTGTTAGTCTTTAACATTTATCAGTGTCTGTATTAGATGGAAAAATAGAAGTAAACTTGACTTTCACGGTCTTGCAAGGGAGTAACTGAAATATACAGTATTCAGGTGTATTAAACCGGTGCCTCCACTCTGCTGGGAACCAAATACTTTCCCAGGATCCTTCCTCTAGCTATGGGCAAAAGATCATTTCTCCCATTCACAGTGAGCAGAACCTGAGTGGGTGTGTCCTGCAGCCAGTTCTGTGTGGAACAGCCAGTCAAACGAGTGGGATCTCAGGCACATCCCAGGTCCTTTACAGCCAGCCATATGCCCCGGACATCTGCATTTGCTGGAGCTATCTCATGTGCTTCATCAACGAAGAGGTTAAGTTCCCTGTAAATCACAAAACTCCAGAAACTGCCTAAGGGAAAAGAAAATTTCCATGTCCAAGTCGATTCTCCAAAATGAATGTTTCTAAATGGTAATACCTGGGCCCCAAGTACATTTGGGACATGTTTGAAATGTTGGTTGCGGCCAGAATGACGACTCTGGAAATGGCACCTTTTTATTGCACGTACCTGCTTCCTTAGGCAACTTCCTTTCTGAGTCATGTCTGCTTGGTCTACTGACAAAAGTAAACCAGCCCTGTATGGGCAAGACTCCAATGGCAGAAGGGAAGATCAGCTTTCAGTGCTGCCTTGACTATCACCCTAGAATTACCACACTGGACTCCAGATCCCTTAGTGCTGGTGTTGCTGTGCAGAGCAGAACTAACACACTGGTGCGATTCTCCCATGCTTCACTGAGTCTGCAGCACTGGCAGAGAGGAGGCACAGGTCTGGAATACAGCATTGAAACCTCAGGAAATACAGAAATGGGCTTGATCCTTAGCAAATGCAGTTTGGGGAAGCTCCATTGACTGATGGAGCCAGGATGATCTACACCAGTAGAAAATGTGGGGTAGGGTCAGGGATGTATGAGAGCAGGGTCTGGGTATCCCCTTGCAAAGATTTAATCACCAATCTGACTAGAATGACTCCCTTACCGTTAATGGAGCTCCCCCATTCTGTCTACTGCCAAATAATCCTTGCCAGAGATGACCTATCCGACAGGCTAAATACTCGTGAAGAGCTTTTTCTTTTAGCCTTTGGCATGGACCATATTGCACCAAATGGCTCGTGTTTTTAAGAAGGTCCTTGACAAGGATACTAACAATGCCTAGCTTTCATATACATATAGTGCTTTTCACCATAGAACCCATAGGTGCTTTACTAAGGAGATCAGAATCATGAGCCTCATTTTACAGATGGGGAAACAGGCACAGGGAGGTAAAGTGATTTGTCAAAGGTCATCCAGCAAACCAGTGACAAAGCCAGGAACTGAACACAGGTCTCCTTGTCCCAGTCCTGTGATCTATCCGTTTGGTGATACTGCCTCACTCTGGTGTCTTTTTACAGGGTCTTTGCTCCAGTCCTTTACTCCAGATCAAACAAGGGGAACACTGCCATGCTGTCATTTATCACGGTTACCAATGTATCTCTTGCTAACACTTCACCCACTGATCCCAGTTACTGCTTGCCTCTTTGCAGTTAGTACTAATTCCCAAAACACTTTGGCCAATCAATTTTCAGAGCATGGGTTGTTCACGAATATCAAGCCCTTCCTAAGTATGGTGTGGGAACAGTGTGACTGGTCACCTCAGTCACATGGTATTGATGCTGCTCCCAGACTGGATGAATTAAACTTTGCAAAGCTATTAGTGAAAGAAGGTTGACAAAAGACGTGTTTCCATGATGAGGTTTTGCACTCACAAATCTTGGTGCTTCAAGATTCAAGTACATTTTCATGAACTCAGTGCTCCAAATACTTGTGAATAACAAATTATCTGATCCCCACAAATGGCAGCACAGCAAAGCTATCAAAGCGCTTAAGCACATACTTAACTTTAAGCAAATGACTAGTCTCAGAGGACTATGCTTACAGGAGAAGCCGTTAAGCTGCAACAGCTAAAATCACCCAGGAGACCTTAGGAAGAGTGTCTAATAGAGTCAGCAGACCTGTTTTTAGAATAACATGTTATGTTGTGCTTAATCGTTTAGGAAGTACTGCTCACATGCTTAAAGATAAGCGTGTGCTTAAATACTTGGCTAGACTGTACCCCAAATGTGGCCCTTTTAATCACAAACCTGATTTTCTCTTGCTTGGCCTACTGCTGCTATTGATGGACTTAGAGTACATTTTTCATTGGCAAAGTATAAACATTTCCAGCAACACATATCTTCAGCTAACTGTGTCGTGCAGAGCAGTGCTGCCTCCTTCCTTGATCATGGCCACAGTGTCTTAGTTTGAATGAGAAAGCAAATGAATAGATTCCCCAGTCCCTCACCCCTTTTCAATGCAAGCACATTACACCCCTGTTCCTAGCATAGAGGTATTAATCACAGACCCGAGGGGAGGTGGAATTTTGGATGAGGTCCTCTCGTTAAAATGTTGGCAGCATGTGCTTGAGTAGGCTGCTAATGATCATTTGGTATTTTAACATGTGATAACTGCCACCTAAAATATTAATCAAATCATAACACGTGATCCTAAAAATAGGGTTCCATTCCACACTCTTCCTAAGGTTTCCTGCATGGTTTTCAGCTGCTGCGATGTAACCTTTTCTGGCATTTCACCAATTGTAATGACTGCGTTGCTAGTGAATGCAAAAATGATGCCCTTTCCTCTTCTATAAACACTCACACACAGAGAGACATGCCCTGCCTCCCCTGGATGCATCCTTTTAGGGCATGGATCTCCTCTATAGTGTGCAAACACATTCAGCCGCCTGAGGAGATAAGGGGAATTTATTCTAAAATATGGTTCTGAATAATCCAAACTATTTTTAGTGCTTCCAACAGTCTCCCTCCATCTCTTCTCCTTGCCGCCCCTTTTTAAACCTTCCCACTCACTGCCTTGACAAGGCAAAGCTGCTAGACTCCCAAAGTTGATCTCTGGGAGGCAAAGCTGTGTATGCCTCCCACAGGTCTGAAAACACTTTCAACTTCATTCAGTCATTACTATTACAGCACCAATGCTAATGGATGGAGTTCTCCTATACATATTTGATTGACCTGCCACGGCCATGCTGCTTTCATTTATCACTTGCTCGAGTCAGAGCTGTATTCCTTTGGAATATTTGGTGCCTTCTTTAAAAGAGAGTTAAAGTTTTTTGGTTGTTTTTTTTTTTAAAACCACCTCTGTTCTGCATGTAAAGCAGCTTTTTCTGTGGAAGAAAATGCTTCTAAAAATGGCATGTCTTGGTCAAGCTGCCCTTCCCCAATGATGCAATAAAATTGGGGTGCTAAGTGGGAGAGGGAAGGGGCATATGACTTCTGGTAAGAAATGCAAAAAACTGGAGAGGTGAGCAAACCTACCCAGGCTGAAAATTGGGGGCTTGTGAGATAGTGTTCCCTTATCCCACCTGCCTAATTTCCCTTTCAGGAACTGAGTTCCAAAGGAGGATTGCAGATTTACAGGTAGTTCTGGTAATTTGCTGGCCATGTTACCCACGGGAAGGAAGTAATTCTACTGGATCACCATTCTAATCAGACACTGAGTATTTTACTAGCTAGAGCTCTGGAATACATTAAAGATACAGTACATACAATCAAGTACTATTCTGTTCAATTTTGCTTTCATCATCATCTTTAGATTTTTACATTTTGGGATAAAATCAGCAAATTTTGGGGCTTGTGAGAAACTGAAATCACTAGTTTCAGCAACACAAAGGACACATATGTGGGGGCTGCCTGCAAAGCTTCTGCTATAGCTCTATCAATGCTCCTCTGTTCTCACTTACAGCACCTCCTGGGGTATTTCAAGGCCTGACTCTTTTGACAGGCACACACTGCTCTGCCAAATGCACATGGCTCCTGCCCGGCAGTACCCCTCGCTAATCCTGGTCTTGATCTGTCCACCACAAACTGCTCTACCAAAGCCCTTCAGTATTAGGGAGACCAAATGTCCCAATTTTGTAGGGACAGTCCTGATATTCGGGACTTTTTCTTATATAGGTGCCTATTACTCCCCACCTTCTGTCCTGATTTTTCACTCTTTCTATCTGGTAACCTATTCAGTATGGACCTGCAATGCTCACTGCCAGTCCAGTCCCAAGCCCTCACACTGCTCTGCCAAGCATCCACTTGTTATTCTACTCTGGGGTCTTGGCTGAGTCTTGTTGTTTGTTCAATTTGTGCCAGAAGTTGCAGTGTTTTTATGGAGTGGATGGGATACAAATCCCGTGGGATAGGCTGAGTCCATAACCAAATAACTACCGTTGTGGCCCATGGCACAGTCTGAATGTGGGTCCTCAGAGACAAAAGCCTGATGCATTAAACTACCCACCTCACTAGCCTTCCTCCACTGTTCTCCTCCCTTTCTATCCTCTGCTATGTACCAATCCATCCTGCCTACACTAGCCTCTGCCTATACTGCAATGACTTTTCCCTCTCTTCACTGGCTGTTTTCAATCTGATTATCTCCTGTATTTGCTGGATCTGGCTTTCAAGTGTTTGACTGATGCTTGATTCTTGTAACCAGAACATGTCTGTTGATTGGACTGTCAATGGATTTCTTTGCAGAAAGGGCACTAGCCCTTGCAAATGTGAAACTGTATTTCAATCTCATTTAGGAGGAAAGAGAAAGGAGGAAGAAAAATGTCCTAAAGCCACGTTTCCCCTGCTGTCTGTGAGAATGAGCTTTAAGTAAACAAGCCTTTTACCTTTTTTTAATAAGGTCATTTGCAACATCAATTTCTTAACAGAAAGGAACAGTTTGTGTTATGTATTTCAAACGGTAATTTTCTTTTTTGCCTTCTTCTTCATTTAAAGGCTTCTATTCATCCTTTCTGTGTGTGTGCGTGTGGAGGGGTGAGAGTTGGAATCCATCCTTGTTTTCCCATTGCCTGCAGTGACACCTGGCTGCTAACAAGCGCATGCAGGCCCCATCTCAAGCCGCAGACTTCAGTGCACAAGATCACAGCTACAATCTCTCCGGAAGAATGCACTTTTGACTTTTCTAAATAACAATGCAATTACCTTCAAAAGCTGGCAGCCAAAGTACGTGGTGAGAAATGGGCGCCATTAATAAGAAATTAACTGCTCTCAGAGAACAGCCGATTTATTAACCAGTGAGAAGGAGAAAGAACCAGATGCAGACTGAGTGGGGTGAGAATAGTGATGGGGGACCACTGCATTCTAGTGACTCCATGTTAACCCAAGAGGAGGATCCTGCACATGGGCAGGGAAGGCATTGCCAAGCCCACTCAGAATCATTTACGGTGATCTTTCCTCCCTGCTGCAATTTGACTCCAAATTACCTAGGTGTGTTTCACCGTTTCTCACGTCATTTACATGACACCGGGCAGCGAAGTAGTTCACTGGCATTACACAATATACGCATGACATTTACAAAGAACTGACCAGAAAGCTGGAGGTTTGAAACCTACACACTCAGTTCTTTGCTGGCCTGTAACTGGAGATGGATGGTGGTGCTAGTTGCACTGTTTGATCAAATTTCATCAGCTGAAGCTTGGGTTTGCAAAACAAAGTCAAAAGCTGGGATGGGCCAGATTCCATGTTACTTGAGACCACACAGTTTGTGGGAAGGAGGACTTGAAGTGTGAATGAATGATTTGGGGGTCGCCTTGTCTCTATCTGTAACTTGTGTCCTTACCTCACTGCCCAAATTGTGCTATTGACATCGCTGGGGCTACTCAAGGCATAAAGCACTATTCTGGACGAACCAAAGTATCTTCACAATCTGGCCCATAGAGATTTAGGTCCTGATGATCAGAGACTGCCTCTGATTTTGCACCCACATTTCTATGCCCTTGCATAATTCCAGGTACATCACCTGGCTCTTGGAAGTCTACTTTGGGGACATGGACAGGAACTTATTAGATATCTAAGTGCCACAAAATATACTTGAAATCATTTGCACCCGCAACACTGTGCCACAGGCAACTATTAGTGGGTACAAAATTGGAGGCTCATATGAGAAACTTCTGAAAAACCAGGGCCTTAAGAATGGAGTTGTTGTATGTTAAATCACAGCTGAATCACAGAACTTGGAGTCGGAAAGCATTTATGAGGTTATCATCTCGCTCTCCCCCTTGCAGGACTGCTCTGTACAGCTGTTAGTGCTCCTTCCAGTCTAGTCCTAAATGTTGCAAGGGATGTCTTCAGCACGACTTTATCGCTGAGCACATATTGCTGTGGCTTGACAACAGGTTAGCGGATATACATAGGGATTTGTGTTGTAGATGGTGTAACTATTAGTGCATGGCCATTAATCTAAATAAAGAGCTTTTGAATATTCATTGGCTATTTAAGGAAACTGATGCTGAATACAGGTCTGAAAGAGGAACATGAGGAAAGCTTCCCACAAAGCCAGCTTGAAAAGGGGCACATAATTGCCTCTCTCCTTATTGCAGCCCTAAGTGCTCATCATGACCTAACTTTATGTATTTTTTCTGCCAGTTTACTCACCTATGAAATAGTTCTGAGCTGGAAAAGCATTCTTGGGAGTGATGTGAACAGAGCCACATTACGGCTTGTTAATACTAAGTTGTTAAGTGCCAGCAAAGTGCTTGGCGCTGTACAGGACACAAACACAAAGACAGCTCCAGCTTTAGAGGTGGCTCTAGAATTCCCAGGCAGTCAGTGGGGGAGGCAGATCCAGGGTAGGTGTTTGACAAGAGAGGAGTTTGCTCTGACCGGTTTTGGCAGCAAAGCTTTATGGCAGGTTAACCTTGGGTACGCATACCTTCCATTAGTAGCAGCTCACTCAGGGCCTTGCATCACAGTGACAGCCTCATGAAGCAACTTTCACCGCTATTTTGAATTTCCATCTCTAATGAGCCTTCCTTTCCCTCCTTTATTGGCTGTCCTAGCAGAGAGGCAATAGAGGAATGGTCTCAGGCAGCTCAGAAGCCAAGGTGATGAGTACAACGTAGACTAGAATGGAATAGAATTATTGGCCAACATATGCGGGCTAGCATATCTATCTATCACATTAATAATGTGTATTATCTGCACCCTATATATTAGTACACATTTAGCACAAAGCACTTTCAGCACCAATTTTGTATCAGTTGTATAGCCAAAACTGGATGACACCTTTACTATAACCTTGTTCACTTATGCTAAGTATCCCATAACACCTTGGACTTGCAGATAAGAAACTTGTCAAAATCAAAATATATTCCAGTCTATGTCTTATTACAAGCTAGGGAAGTACCTTCATGGATCAGTACTTAGAGTGCTAGTATCCAACCCATGAGGAAGGAACAGAACAAGACGTCAGGAAACTGGGACAAACTGATGGGTAGGATTTTAGTGATGTATTAAAAAGATGCAAAACTTGTAAAATGGTCGTATAAATAATACTCGCTGAAATGTGTAACTTTGGGAGCACACCTTCTGCGGCAGGCAAATGTAACTTTGCTGAACAAGGAGGCTTCCCAGAGACTGGTATTATATAGGGTTTTTTTTTCTTGTACTCTATTATTATTGGCTTACAGCTATAAACCAGACTGACATTGGTTATTTGGTCTCTTGAGTATATTTTATAACAGACCAAAGTGTGGTCAAGCAATAGACATTTTACCAACAGAATAGAAGACTGAACTTCCCTCTTGTCCCTTCAGGCCAACAAGGAGATTCATTGGTCGGGGCAGCATGTGAGACGATCACATTAGTGGCACTTGCGCTGCAGCTGTCTTAGGTAAGCTAAAGATGGGTTCCAAGCCAGACCTCTAGATCCAAACCCCTTATAACCTCAGGAAATCTCAGAGGTGATCCACCTCTCAATCTCTAACAGGTCTGGACTCAAAAAATCTGAGTATCCCAACACCACAACCTATGTGGGTAAAGCCAAGGAGAGGAGGGAATCCAAAATGGCAGCTGCGATTTTGCAGCTCTTCTGGGTCCATTGCCCATGGCAGAGGCTATGACACTGTTAAAGGGTAACACAGTAGGGGAAGCTGGGTTATATGGTCAGAATCACATTCAAAGTCAGCGGAAGAGGCTAGAATCAGAGCCAGGGCCCGCTCCAGGGGTTTTGTTGCCCCAAGTAGCCCCCCACCCAAAAAAAAGCCGCGATTGCGCTCTGCTGCGATTCAGTGGGAGGTCCTTTGCTCGAAGCGGGAGTGAGGGACCCTCTGCCGAATTGCCGCCGAATATCTGAAAGTGCCACCCCGCTCCGGAGTTGCCGCCCCAAGCACCTGCTTGATAAGCTGGTGCCTGGAGCCGGCCCTGATCAGAGTGACTGTCTAGCTGGCAGAGGGCAGCATAAAAGGACTTGGGGTGCACGCAAGCCTTGTTTTAAAGTTTCATACTTAACATAAGATATAAGAACTATATACATTACAGAGCTGGACCCTCACATTTTAGGGCCATATGGATTCAGATCAGAACCTTGTGACTGACCCTTTTAATGGGCCAACCTGGAATCCCAGGTCCCAATGCCCTCACATTTCACTGTCTGCATTCAAGCTCGGCAGCTGAGGCCGTTCTCCACACAAGTCAGTAGTCAGTTCCAGATACTGCATGCTAACAAGGTGAGCAATGCAAGAAACATGGTCTAGAGGACAAAGCCTGACCTAAGAGCCAGGGAGCCCTGACTTCTAATTCTATCTCTGACACTGTCAGCGCTGATGGGCAAGTCACATCACTTCCCTGGTTTGGTTTCCCTTTCACCCTAGGCCCTACCTGCCTTACAGCAATGGTACCGCCACATGACAAAACTAGGGTCAACGTGACGGGGAGAACGAGTGCATTAGCACTGTAGCTGTCTGAAAAGCAGCCTCAACGGGATAGTAAGAAGTGGCGAAGGAGACTTACTCCCCTGACACTTCGCCGTGGTCTCTCTGCTTCATAGGGAGGTTGCAAGGATTAATTAGTTAATGTTTGTGACGTGCTGTGTAGATGGAGAGAGCTGTGTAAGTGCTAAGTGTTATTATTGTTACAGACAGTCGCTGTTAAGGCAATGGATATGCTCTTAAGTGTCATTTCATATTTAATTAACGTGCAATAATTGTCTTCCTAAACCTGGAGGTAAATTTTTATTACAGACACTTCCTTTAAAGAGACACTGCAGACCTTCAGAGAGCTAGAGCCTGACAGATCCCCGCATCATCCTCATTAAGGGCTAGATCAGGGCTGGTTGGGAGGACAGGTGCATAAGGGAGAGAGTGCAAAAGACACACATACACACACACAGAGCCACATGCCCCGTGGCTGGAGAATGCAAGCAATGATCACTAGCCTCTTCAAAAGGGGCAGAGAGGTGTGAGATGGAGACATGACTTCTTCCATAGTCCTGCACCAGTCAGCTCAGAGCAGAGCACATGTTCGCCCCCTGTCACAGGGTGGTGGAGCTGCCACAGTGCCATGCATTCCTGAAAGCCACCATCAAGAATTTGCATGGAGTCAGCCAGCACAGTCCCTCCATGCCCCTTTCCAGCACAGGAAGTGGGTTAAAGCTACAGCCCATTCCCTGAGCTGGGGATGCCTTTGGAGGTTTTTTTTTTTTTTTTTCCAGTTTTACCAACACCTGCCTTTCTATTGCTGAGAAATCCAAACATGCAACAAATGGGCAGCAAAGCGCAGTGTTGTGAGCTCCTCCTGACGGTCTGCAGTGACCGGCTCACCAGCTAGCACTGATCCCAGAACTAGGCTGGCCTGGCACACACAATCAATGGCACTGGGGCAAACAGAGAAGCAACCAAATGGAGGCTCCAGTAGCGTCTGCTCCTTTAGGATCAGAAATACACAAAGAAACCCCAGCCAGCTCCCACTGATTCTTGACAACTCAGTGGAGGACCAAAGAAGAGGGGGAAGAAATGTTATGTGGATACACAGATAGCAGGGCCACAGGAAACATCTGGGTCACTCAGACTGACCTCCCCCAACCCCCGAATTACAGTCTGTTTTAGGCTCTTGAAAACACATGCAGTTGCATAGGGCCCACGAGGCAGCTGAGGGAAGCTCCCTCTGCCACTGCCACCCCAGTGTCCACATCCTGGAGATGAAAGCAGGACATCAGGCTCCAGGGATGCCATTTTGCCATTTTTCACAAGGTTGTCGAGTACACAACTAAGCCAGTCTTCTCCATCTGGGATGAATAAATACAAGGCACATGAGCCCACCTGCCCCTGGACGGTGGCTGCATCTGACATGGTCCTGTCCTGATTCACCGTGGGGGAGAGGGAACAGATTCATTTTTGCGTGCTGCATCCTTTGGAGTTGGCAAAGTTGGGTGCTGGCCCCTTCTTTCTCCCTCTCCTTCAGGCTCTCTCCCCCTCGCACAAACACACTGTTCCATGCCCCGTGACAACCATAATATGATAATCTGAGCATTCCTCACCGGTCCCTCATCAGCACTAAATGCTCTGAAGGTCACAGGCAATAAAGCTCCCTGACACTCTCTGCCAAGAAGCACACTCTGCTCCAGCATTGGTCTGATTATCACCAGCCTGTCTCCCCTTCTCCCCCTGAGGCTGCTAAACTGACGAGCTCTGGGAGCCCTCTCCTGCTCCCTCCCCTCCTCTCCTTTTCTTCCTCAGCTCTCATTTATTTCAATTTGTTATGCTTTCCTCCCTAGTTTTCAGTGCGAAGGGGGAAAGGAGAAAGGAATGATTATGTCTGTCGAGTGCAAAATGAAATCCTTGGATGGAGCGGGTGGAAGGGGCATGGTGGCCGGAAGGGGAAGAGAGATGCAGAAAGGAGATGGGGCCATGTGGAAATGTGTAGCTCTGGTACTCGAGATAGGGGGGATGTGATACAGGAGATTTGCCAACCCAGGGTTTGAGTTTCAGGAGGTGTCTTGTGTCTAGATTTCAAAATTATTGGACAAGGTGTAAAATATATTGCAAAGATTGCAGGAAACTGGCCGGTTTTTATGATGATTTAAATCTAGGACATAACACCTGATATTTTAAACACAGCAGATTTCAATAAATTTGAAAGTGCTGTAAGCGCCTCATGGCAGATCCTGCACAGGGCCTGAGCCAGCTGTTGTAGCTTGATGAATGCTAATAATCATATGGAATTAGGGTCAGCATTCTGCAGGAGAGGTGCCTAGGTTGCACCCACCCACAGTGGGCAGCTGTGAACACGAAGGAGCATCTGGATACTCAGCACAGCTATATCTGAAAGTGTGTTAGATTCCATTTGCATGTGTGTATACAAAGTTTTACAGACATCACTATCCCAGCACTGCCTCCTTGACGGTGAGTGCCCACTCCCTGATCAGCCCGGTGCATCGGTGCTTTGTTTTTTCAGGATTCTTCTTTGTTCCTGGATCCCCTAGTGGTCTCTATAGCCAGAAAAACCTTTGCCATCTTTGGCCAGATGGGTAAATGTGCCACTTCTGGTTGGATGTTGACCTAGCCATAGTGGTGCTCACCTTCATCACCTCCAACCTTTGCTACTGTAAAGCCCTCTACCTATACAGGGGGCCATGCAAAACTTTCCGATGGCCTACATGTGGCCACCAGTCTTCTAAGCAATGCAGTCTGCACATTAACCTATGTGTTTTGCCCTGTGCACTAGCTCTTTATTCCCTTCCAGATCCTCTTTAAGTTATTGATTGTGACCTACCAGTACCTTAATGGAAAGGTCCAGGATATCTCAGATGCTGTCTCTTTCTCCTGACATGACAGATGTGATTATCAAGCACTGTGGAGTCACGAGTGTCAAGAAGATAACTTTCAGGAGTGGGAAACTGGGCCATCTCAGTGGCTGGCCCATAATGTCTGTGAAGCCCCCTACTACCAAACATCAGATTGACATGTGATCTTATTACCATCTGAGTGCTTCCCTCTAGGCCACCCTGACCTGTATGCATGCTGAGCAGATCCACAAAGTCTCTACTGTCTCGTTTAACTCCCTCTCTAAGACCCACTTCTTCCATGATGCCTAGAAGAAACTTCCTGACAAAGTCATCCATGTATGGATTCATTTATTTAGCCCTTATGCTCATTTATGTAGAAGAAGAGAGATGAAAACAGTGAGAGAGGGACCGAGTGAGGGAGGGGGTAAGGACAATAGAAGTGAACCATGGGAGCTGTTGTGTGAAGAGAGGACAGAAATGGGAAGAGGGAACTTTTGTTTGTTTGTTGATAACACTAAAAACAACCAAAAAAACCCTACAACAAACTTATGCCTGTCACCACTGATCTCTTTGCTTGTAGGTTGCACATAGGCGCTGACTTCCTGGGTGCTCTGGAGCACCCCCAGGGAAAAAGTGGTAGGTGCTGAGCACCCACCAGCAGCTCCCCATCAGCTCCTTCCTCCCCCAAGAGCCTCCCACCCGCTGGTGGACCCCGCAGATCAGCACCTCCCCTTCCCTCCCTGTGCCTCCCGTCCACGATGATCAGCTGTTTCATGGCATGCAGGAGGCTCTGGGGGGAAAGAAGGAGGAATAAGGACATGGAGTGCTCAGTGGAGGGGGTGGAACTGGGTGGGAAGAGGCGGGGCATGGGTGTAGTTGGAGTGGGAAGAGGTGGGGCAAAGGTGGGGCCTTGGGGGAAGAGGTGGAGTGGGGACAGGCTCTGGGGCAGAGCTGAGTGTCAAGCACCCCCAGGCACTTTCAAAAGTCGGGGCCTATGATGTTGCATCCCTTTCCTCAAGTCTTCATCAGTTTTTGTATGTTCTTCAGGACAGAGACTGTCTACCTCCGTGTTCTGGAAAGCACCATGTGCATTTTGGGTACTGCCATAATCTACATAAGTTCTGAGTGAAGTGTCAAGCCCACCTTTCCAACAATGGCTTTCTCAGTCAATACTCACTCCTTGCTACAGGTAGCCTGATAAAAAGTTAAGGAATGAGAAGAAAAGGAAGGCAGGAGTCCACATGAATAAAAATATTCCGGATTATCCAGGAGCTCCAGTAATAGCCCAGACTATTATGGTCCGTGATGGTTCCACTACAGTGCTCTGGGCCACGACTACAGAACGCCAGAGTGTATTTTTAATCATTGCACTTATGCTTGTTTAAGGGAAAGGTAAGAGGGTGAATTCAGTTGCTATGGAAATCAGGCCATCTCCATGGGAATTCACTGAGTAGCATATACTATCGGCCAACTAATCACACTGAGCAGCCCTTCCTGGACCCAGGTATTTAACAACATTTGAGCTTATGGCAGAACGAACGCAGCTGCTGCGAAACATCCCTACCATCAGTGAAGCTGGCAAAAAGTTGGGCTCTCAGTAGAGTTACTAGGGGTGAACATTGGTGGGTGTTTGCTTTGAATTTCTCGCTCTTTGGAAGTAGCTTTACATTTGGGGGGAAATGTACCTTTTCCCTTCAGCAATGGCTCCCTTTCCATTTTTGCCAGCGTGGAATAAAAAGTGCCAGCTAAATGTGTACCCAGAAGAAAACAGCCACCTTAATATAAACTGATGCCCGTTTCATGGAGGCAGCAAGAACTGATGCCAATGCCATGCACATTCAAGTCTCACACATTCTCCTCTTTCTGCAGTAATTGGTTTGCTAATTAACACTTGTGATTTCAGCTGGATTCGAAAGGCGTGCATCAGGGGGAACCATCTCACCTGACTCTTACTGAAGCTCTTGGACACATTGACTGGCTCAAAACCTGGTAATGGGCTTTACATAAGAACCTAGATTATGAGTGCTCAGTCCGAGGTTGTGTTCACCCTCCTTTTCTTTATGGCTAGATAAGAGAGGGGTGAGGATCCTGAAAATTTATTCCACTGTAACATGGGGTCACAGTGTAGAAAGGGTTAAGAGAGAGAGAGAACACGAGCACGTGTGTGTCACAGGGCATTTTGTTGCACAGCTCTTATTATCTGCTACTTTATCAGACATTTAATCACTGACATTTGGTGGTGGACAGTTTTGTCACCATGAGCATATAGGGCTTGATGCTGTACCACTGAATTCAATGGAAGCTTTGCCATTCACTTCCATGGGTGCAAGATCAGGTTGCTCTATTGTGATCCCTGGGTTTACGATGTCTAATTCCTCACTTGTACTCCATACACATAAACCATGCAGGCCCCGGGCCCGCACCAGGAAGAAAAATCTCTGGCCTAGAGTGCCAGATGTGCTGTGGTGAGCATTTCTCTGAGAGGATGATGTGATACGGTCCCAACATATGAATGTGTAGAGAACGTCACTCAGCATCGGGGAAGTTAATGCGGCTTTATTTGAATGCTGAGGGCTATAGCCCAGCTGGCTAAGTAAGACAGTTCTGTCTCTGTGCATATTTGGTGTACGCTATGCTGGAGAGTGCTGCTTGACATTGATGGAAAGCTCTTTGATATAGTTTCCTCTTTCAATTCATTTAGATTGCTAAAGCCCCCGTTCTGCTGCCTGAGTTAATCTGCAATCATTTAAAGTAAGAGGTAAGTGAAGGTCACAGGCTACACTAAATTAGAGGGGAGCCTCTGCAGTCCTCAACATGCCTTGACCTTTTCAGTGTTTTCTGATTACACTGACCAGCCAGGCTCTTTACAGCATTGTTAACCTGTGAGAAACAAGCGGAGAGGCCAAATCCAATAGTAATGCAGAGAATTGTGAAAGGTTAAAGTACTGGAGGATGTTATTGGCATGAAGCAGTGATAGAGTCCAGGGAAGCAGGTGGTTTTGGTCTCAGGCAAGAACTTTCTGTTCTCCAAGGTTTATATTAAAAGCAAATTCAGGCAAATGCAAAGCAGCCCAATAAACAAACACGCCTGGATAGCCATAAGTCCAAACAGTCCCGATGCAAGGTCAGCTCCGAGCATCACTCAAGAGAATTCAGTCTAATTCCAGAATGGATCTAGCTGATATCAAAGTTCTTAAATACAAAACAAAACCTGAGGTCGAACCGAAGTACATACTCAGTCTTTATTGGAACTTAAGAGGCCATCCTTTCCCAGCATTTGTATGTTACAGTGACATATTTATTATGTATCATATGACATCTGGGCCCAAACCTGCCCCACATTTTAGGAGTGTTGAAAATTCAAATCCCGATCCAGAGCTAAGTTTTGCAAATAGCCATTCACTATAAAACAATGTGGACCAAAGAAATCCTAACACAAAAATTGCCATACTGAACCACGCCACTGGTCCTTCCAGTTCAGCATTGCGTATAACAGTGGCTAGTACACAGGGCTGGTACAACCATTTAGGCGACCTAGGCGGTTGCCTAGGGCGCTAGGATTTGGGGGGTGCCATTTTCTTCGGCAGCGACCGCGGCAGCCGGATCTTCGGCCGCCCCGGTTGCTGCTGGCATTTAGGTGGAGGGAGCTGGGGCAGGGGAGCGCGGGGAGGGCCACCTGCAGTAGGTAACGGGGGGGGCGGCACTCAGGAGAACTCCCCACCCCAGCTCACCCCTGCCCCACCTCCTCTCCGAGCACGCCGTGGCTGCTTCACTTCTCCCACCTCCCAGGCTTGCAGCGCCTAAGTTGATTGGCACCACAAGCCTGAGAGGCAGGAGAAGTGAAGCAGCCACGGCGTGCTCGGGGAGGAGGTGGGGCAGGGATGAGCTGCTTCACTTCTCCCACCTCCCAGGCTTGCAGCACCAATCAGCTTAGGCACCGCAAGCCTGGGAGGTGGGAGAAGTGAAGCAGTAACGGTGTGCTTGGGATGTAGACGGAGCTGGGGTGGAGGGTGGGGAGCTGCCGCAGGAAGGGTGGCGCCTCAGGGCAGAGGGAGGGAGGGCATAAGGTGGAAGATTCGCCTAGGGCGCAAAACATCCTTGCACCGGCCCTGCTGGAACCAAATTCACCCTCGCCGGCCCTTCCCCCTCTCTCCTAGTGAACAATTATGGAATAACCTGCCTCTAAGGAAAGTTTCCTTCTAAACCAGTTGGCTTAAAAAGGGTGTTTAAAAAAATCCTTCGGCCTGCTGTTTGTTGTGGATAATGCCTCTTTAAATCAAAGACCTGAATAAAAAGCTAGAAGGAAAGCTCTCTTTGTTCAAAATTGAACTTCCTCAACGCTTCAGCCAAGGGTTGAGAAAGAATTCCTGATCCAGGTCTCTGGTCCTCCAAGGAGATCTCCAGCAAAGCTAGGGAAGATAAGACTTGATACTCCCAATATTTCTAAGGTGAAAAACAAGCAGGAAAAAAAAATATTCTATGGTCCTGTGTGGAATACTCAGGTTTTCTTCATCTATAAAGCAGTAGAAAAGACCATAAACCCAATTGTCTTTTGGGGGTAGGGGTGACCATATGACCTGTTTTGGCTGGGACAGTCCCTTTTTTTAAGCCCTGTCCCATCCATCCCAACCTTTTATTTGGGGGGGTGTGTGTGTAAAAGTGGGCATTTGTTCCATTTGCTCTTGCCAATTTGATCAGTTGGGAAGAGCAAACGGGACAAATGCCCACTTTTGTCAAAAAAGTGGCGTGCAGTGTGGAGGAACATGGGGGGAGGGGCTGTGAGAGGAGATGCCAGCCCTGTCCTGGGGATGGGGAGAGACAGCATTGCAGGATGTGGGGAGCTGACAAGGTTCCAGAGACTCAGTGGGGCCGGGGAGGGGGGGAGGGCAAGTGGCTGAGGGTGTCCCGTTTTCACTTTGGGAAATATGGTCACCCTGTTAATAGGTGCTTTCCTTCTCCGCCCTGTTCGGTTTAAGTGTGGGGGTGAAAGTGCTGGTTTTACACATCTTGACAGCCCGGATACAGGATCTGCAGTCAGCAGCCTGCTGCAATCAGAGTTGTCGATGAGCACTTTGAAGGCCTGCCCCTTTTCCCCATTAATTAAATGTAAGCCCTTTGGTACTTCTCACTCTTTCATCTCTCTTGGAATGAGATGTAAGGCTATTAAGGAGAGAGACCAGGCAAGCACAATGCTAGCAATAATCTGTGTCAGGCTGCAGGGATGATATGAAAGAGACTAGGGATGAGACACAGAGCGTTTTTTTTTTTAATTCTTAGATCAAACACCGAAGAGTGACTATTAATATTTGTCAAAAGGCAAATATTGAGCTTTAAGAGTGACAGGCAGATTGTGAAAAAGCCTGGAAAATTACATAAAAAAGCTCATTTGCACCAAAATGCCACAACAGATCGATAGCAACTGCTAGATACTTAACTGTGGGATACAGCAATGTCCTTTAAATAAGTGCCTGTTATTGGTTTTGCCGTGCAATGGAAGTGTGCAATATTAGTACAGGATTCAAAGTGCTGGTATGCTAAAAAACACACTGGCTGGCTGAGAGCTGCCAGCTAATATTAAACTAAAATAAGAAAAACTCAAAATAAAAAGATCAGAGGATAATTATTTCAATGCAGATGTGTACCCGCAGCAATTACTGCTTGGATTTGCTATGACTTATAGGTGAAATTGTTCAATCTGTGCTAAAAAATGCAGACTCAAATGTTAACATTTAAAACATTAGTGTTAAACTTCATTAAAAACCCTGACAGTCGTTCTGTATCTTTTTTTTTTCTTTCAGGAAGGAGTCTGCAGTAATGCTGCCATAATCATACTTAGCACTTATATAGCGTGTTACATATTTAAAAGCAAGTTATAAAATTAGCTAATGAATGCACACAGCACCACTGTGAAGTACTGCATTTGAGAATGTTGCACTATCCCGGTCTGACTGAGGCAGAGGTATTGAGGTCATTTTATTTTTTCAAACATGGGGGCCTAAAGTTAGGGACTTAAAAACATATTTAGGCACCTAAATAAATGCCTGGTTAATCAGTGGTTCTGATCACCTGCACGGGCCAACATTTTTCCTTAAAACATTTTTTGGTGAAAAATGGCTTTTGGATTCTGGTTGAAATTTTCCATTTTGTTGATAAAAAACTGGAAATGGAAAAGAATTTAGTAACTTTTTTTCAGTTTCAGATAAAAATGGTCAGTTTTCATTTTACCAAAACTTTTATTGACAATGTTTTTCAAAAGCCTGTTTTATTTTATTTTATTTTATTTCATTTGTTTGTTTTGGACAAACAAATGAAAACAAAACCAAAAGAGTTGTGTAGGAAATCTTGAAAAATGCACAAACATTTTTTAATACGAGGCTTTTTTTTTTTTTTTTTTGACCAGCTCACAGAACAACACTAGAAATCAAAAGGAGTTGCAGGATCTCAACACCTCTACAAATCAGGCAACTAATACTGGTATATAAAATAAGCTCCCCCACATCTTCCTTCCTTATTTGTTTGGGTCCAGGAAAGCTGTCCCATCTGTTTCAGTTTAATCCTGGCCTAAATAACTTTTCTAAGGCTGCACAGTCAGTGACAGAGTTGGGATCAGTTCCTGCCTTCCAGCCCTAAAATAAGAATACCCTAGCAAGGCTAGCTAGGTAGCCTGAAAAGTACTGGACAAGCTATCTGGGAATAGCTAGAGTGCTGTAAATTTTGGTGGGCTTCTGTGTCTTATTCAAGCTGCCTACTTGTTCAAGTCTGCTCTCAAGGGATGTATTTTAAGCCTGAAAACCACATTTCCCTGTTTCTTCAGTATACATCAGACACATATGGGCTCCCTTGTGCTGGATGGCTGTCATATCCCCCAGTGCTGAGTGAGCTTGTACAAGCTCTGCATTCGACCTTGAACGGGGTTATTCTGAGTTGTGATCAATAAATAGCCCTGCAACAGGCTCTGTTTTCTCACTCATATCCTTCCTGCAGACATTCAAAACGGAACACCCCAAGAAGAGCTGAGTCTTTGCCCAATATTGTTGAGAATTCTAACAGGAGGCCCAGGATATGGGGACAAGGGTGAAATCCTGGCCCCATTCAAGTCAATGGCAAAACTCCCATTGACATGGCCAGGGTTTAACCCTTACAGCGTATTTCACTATTTTGTTTGTTTATATGATACTCTCTTCACACTCCAACCCACACAAAATTGTTCTCTACCTGTGGGCAATGTACAGGGAGATGCACCTACATACTGAAAGGATTCAGGGCTTTCATTAGACTTCCTTGTAAACAGCCGGGCTATATTAAGCATCTTACCAGCCAGTTCCACTGTCTATATTCAAAGATATTACTCATATATGTTAAAAAAAAAACAGCCCAACACTGACTTGATTGCCGTGAAAACTAGCCATCATGCTGTGAAATTAGGCATGATTTTAAACATTATGATCCAACTGATAATATTTTAGCTCTATTTCTATTTCATGTCATTCCATATAATTTTTTCCGGTACAAAGCTGGGTCAGTTTTGCATATGTCCAATCTATTTTACATAACATGTGCACTATATTTGTACACATCGATAGGAAACATATGCTTGCTTTCATTTGGGCATGGCATAGTGTTATTAAAATGGAAATGCAGGGCTTGGGATCCGACTGCAACATATGTTTAAAAATGAAAGATAATTCCTTACTTGTAACTACCAGAAGAACTCTGAGCTTTTGACTCCAAGTATAATTACTATGAGACCTTAACAGCTTAATTCACTAGGAAATTACATGGTTATTTTTTGTTCTATAAAAGGTAAAGAGGTAACATTTAATTTACCGGGTACTGCATAATCCTATAATTACTTGGTAATTTCCATGTCGTCACACAATAAAAGCAGGGGCCTTTCCGTGGCCCAGATATGACATGATGAAAAGTCTAACTCTATTCAGTATTGTCAGGAGAATCAGGGGATTTCTTTTCCTTCCCTAGAATCTGAGTTTAGTGCCTAGGAAAATGAAGGCTCAAACAGGGCTGACCTCAGGGAGAACAACAAAGTTTTACAAGTGCAGCTCACTCCTGACTGGCTGCACTACCTGCTGTTCCACTCCTGATTCCACACCGAGCTCTTTCAGTGCATCTCACTTCTGACTCGCAGCAACTCTTACACTCCAAGTGTCCTAGCAGGTTTATTATGACCCCTATATTTCACCTGTGGGATCTGACCAATGTATCTTACCAAACATGCAGCAGAGATAAGGCGAATATATGCATTTTCTTCACCTGGAATTAATAACACAGAGATTCCAGCTACTTTGCTTGCTTCAGCTTTTACAGTGAATTACAGTGCATTCAGAAAGGCCCTTTGGAATATAATAAGGTCAGATCCTGAGGGGTCCTCAGCACCACTCAAAATGAAGACCTTAGTATGAAATTCATTCCGGCGCAGAGGGTCAACATGAGACTTCACAGTCCACTGAAGTCCTATGGAGTGAACTGTGCAAAGCAAATAGAGTTAGGAAAGGAGCACACATTAACAGGACTAAAAGTTGCACCTGCAGTTTATTTATTTTATCCTAGCCAGTGCAAACTAACTAACTAAACAAGGCTATTAATTTTCATGTTTCAGGGTTTCAAATGAGCAGCTGGTGTCCCCACATCACGGGGCAGTATTGCACAACTGTCTATGTACATTATGGCGGATCCCCGCCTTTCTCTGAAGAACGGACAGGATCTCTCTCCAATCTCTCTCTTGCTCTTATCTGGCATTCACAATGTTGCTATAAGAAAGTACCTGCTAAGCGATAGTATTACAGAATGGTCTAAAGGATTTCTAGGGTGCACAGTTCACATGTCTATAGTGTATAGAACACTGATTAAATGATGTATTTATTCTGTCCACAGACTATAGACATCTACTAAAATTGCTCTTGACACAATAGCCCATAACAGCTGTGGTCTAATACTTTAATAATCCATGAGTAAAGGTCCCAGAGTGCCCATTGACATTACAGCCATTAAGGTCCGGCATGTCAATAATAATACACAGTATTAAAACTCAGCTTCTTGCTTGTTTATGTGTGTGTACACTCTATTATTTAATACTACATAATGTATTTCCAAGCCACGTCAGTTCATTTCTTCCGATCATAGGGGTTAATACAACAAACATTCACAAAGGTGACTGCTGCATGCATCAATTTGAGGAGTGCTTCCCGCTGGTGGATTTTCTGTGGTCTCCTTGGTCTTACACACAATCACAATAGCTTATCCAGTTCACAACAATAACATTCCCACTGTGTTCATTTCTATTACATTTTCTATACACATGTTAAGAAGATTCTCCTCTTCATGGATGTTACTGGTCCAAAGATCTAGGCTTCTTCATCAGAAAAGGAGATGTTCTGTCTGGGCATATGAAATGGAAAATACGTGTGTGTATGTGTGCGCGCGCACTGCTATACTAATACCTTACGTTTCTCTAGTGGCTTCTATCCTGAAAGATCCCAAAGAATTTTATAAACTAAATACACAAGAATCATTTCACCCACCACTGACATATAGCCACCTCTAGGGTGGAATATAATAGCTGCATAGCAGTGTGTAACAAGATCTTACAGCATTTTGGGACAGGAAGTGAACATGCCACTATTCAATTTGAAAAAAGGAATGAGTGGTATAAGTTAATTAAAAACCACCGGTAGGATAAACTCAACCAAATTAGATGGCAATGAAATGAAAGCTCAGTTTGGGGAAAAAACTCCTCAATAGCATAGGAGTAGGTTATAGCCTCTGTAATATGACCTGACTCCAGCGTGCTCAGGTACTGCCCCGTGGCTGATATGGATTGTTATACACCATGAATTCATCTATATACCCAGCAGATATGAGCTGCCTTTTCAAACACACTGACGTCTTGATATCAGACCCTTGCTGTAGCCCAGCACAACAAGATGACTATCTAAGGGATTTAAATCAGAACTTTAATAGTGACTATTTTCTCTTTTGGAGGGATCAACCCACCCTTTTTTTAACCTTCATTTTGCTTAGTCTCCATGCTGAGCTGACCCACCCTTCCAAAAGTGCTTGTTGATATTAGTCAAACGCGGTCATGAGCCAGAGACAGGGCCTTCTCCTCCTTCCTTCCTCTTCTTGAGCATGCTGCCTCTGCAAGCCTCCCCACCCACACCTTCCCTACGTTGCCTGCTGATAAATGGTCCAGTGCTAAATGCTGGTTGCCCGCACAGGGGGACTCAGACTGAACTTCCAAACACAAGTGGTTTGTTCTGGCATATTTTGAAACCCTAATAAGTGTAAAGAAATGTCTGTGATGTTGATCCAGGAGCCAGAGCATTCAGCATGGCTACTTTTTCTGGTTAATTTGATGGATTGCCTAAGCAGGCAGATCCTTAAGAGGTAGCGAGAAGGTGTAAATGACATGCAGCCACCATATCATGTAATGGAGTGCCACCTTAACACATCATATTCCCTGGCTGCAAAGCAACCGGGAGCACCTCAGGAAGATACTGCTGGCAGAGGTGACATTCAGCAACACTTGCTTGAGTGTGATGTGAAAGTCAGAGAAGTCATTCCCATGCCCAGAACATCCATCCTCATGGTACATTAAACCCTCCCATTCCAACTGGCTAAGGTGAACTACACCTGCTCCTCCCCTGGGGCTGGGCCACCAAGTTCTGCAGGGGGAAAGCTGGGGCAGAGAGGAGGGGAGAAGGGATCAGAGCTATGCAGAGCCTTGAAGGTGCAATGCAGGAGAATGGGCCAGGTGCAGACAATAAAGAGAAATCAGTGAAAGAGAGATATGGACAACAGAGGAAGATGAAGAGGCTACAGTCAATCCAAGGGCCAGATTCAGCAGAGGACTAGGCTACTGCCAGGCAAATTGGCCTCCATGATGGGAAATCCACCAGGGAGAAAAGTAGAGAGAGACCATGACCTCTATTGGTCCCACTGGCTGAGACTGGTCGGAGGAGGGGGCGCTGGGAGGTGTGCATTCTCAATGTATTCCCTCAGCTGTACTTGTAAATTGCCTACCTCCTAGGGAAGGTTATCATCATATCACTGCTTACCCTTGCTCAGAATGCAGGGGGTCATCTTGGTGTACGGAGGTGTAACTTTGCACCTTTCTGGGCCAGCTTCAGTGATTCTGGCCCTAGAGGTTACATGCGTTCATCCATGCATCCTGGCTTTTACATCATGCCCTTCACTGTGGTATCTCTACATACAAAGGAATCCAGACAAGCATAAAGAAGCACCACTAACATGGAAGGAGGAAGACACAGGCAAAGTTAGAAAGTTGCCCAAGACCTCTCAGGCTTTTGGGATGTGGATCGTCTAATCAGCTTCTACATTTTGCAGGATCAAATCAAGCCTGGTGCAGAAAGAAATCTGGTCTATTGCTTTGATGCCTGACAACATGCACCATCTGAGATACGTCAGATGACCTACAGTGAGTTCAAAGTGAGCTGTGACTTGCTGCTCCTGAATCCAGTGCTGGAGGAGTGAGAGGAAGACAGAGCAAGCATTCCAAAAGGACTGGAGCAAACTCTAGTCCTTCGCAGCTGCCAGGGAATTCCAGGGGAAGAGAGACATGTTCTGTAGCTGACCTGTGCAGTCTCTGCCTCAGCAGAAGCTCCTGCATAAAAGGGAGAAAGATCTGTTTGGCTACCCCATGACACTGACATTAAAAAAGAAAGATTGCTCAGCTCAGCCAAGGGAGAAAAGTATTTTCCCAGAGTATTTTTCCTGACTTGTTTAACCCTATGATTAACCCTGGGCCAGGCATCGGGAGCCTGGCTTGCCGGGGAAGGAAGGATGAGGATATTGCCTATTTCATCCTTGGAGACCATAAAACACAAAGACAAGCTAAAGTAAGCAGCCCATTCTTAGAATTAAGAGGATGATACCGCAATGCAGGAAGCCTGAACTGGCTGCCAGAGGTTGCAGCAAAGTTTAGGAAAGCTGCTGAAAAGTTCCTAGTGACATTGAGACAGCTCACTGAGGGGCTGGGGAAGGGATTTAAACAGAGTTTACTAGAGCTGACAGAGGTCTAAAGTGTTGTGTGCAAAATCTAAGGCATGGCCCTGAGTTTGTGCTCAGTTATACTGGTGTAAACCCAAAATATTCCCACTGAAGCTGCTGGAGTTCATTCAGATTTATACTGCTGTCAGTGTATGCGCAAATCGATGACTTGTCCAATTCCAGGTGCTGCTGAAACAATCTACTCTTTTTATTGCTATTATTTATTTGTATTACCATAGCACCCAGGAGCCCCAGTCATGGACCAGGACGCCATTGCACTAGGTGCTGTACAAACACAGAACAAATGGCAGCCCCTGCCCCAAAGAGTGCACAAGACAACAGACGGACACAGACAGATCCCAGAGGGGAGTACAAAGAGACAAGGAGACAACAGTGGGCAGCATGATCAGCAGTGGTATCAGTTCTACTGTTGCCAATTTTGTTGCAGGTTTCCCAGCAAAGGGGAGTGCTGAGGAGGTTTTGGAGGAAGATAAGGGATGGGTTTTGTGGAGGTTTACAGGGAGCGCCTCAGGTATAAGGGGCAATGTGGGAGAGAGCACAAAGGAGCTTGTTGAACATCTGATAAGTGGGTGATGGAGGCTGGTGCTATGAGCCAATTGGAGGCAGGAGTTGACATGGTGCTAGTAAATGAGAGGTGATAGGCAAAGTGGAGATAGGTCATGAAGGACCTTGAAAGTGAAGACATCAAATGTAGCTTACATTCCATACAGCAGAGAAGAAAGGGCCAGTGGAGGTATGCAAAGAATGACGCTCAGCAGTCAATGGTATTCTTGAAGGTCAACTGCTGTAAACTCCAGGCAAGAATATCTCTTCTTTCATGGTTTTTAGTCGACATCCTGCATTTGCCCACTGGCCACAGAATAATTTTATTGTACATCACCAGCACTTGGTCACATTTCTCTAGTCTAATACTGCTGCTTACCGGGGTGACTGGGATTGCAGCTGGCTCCGCACTCCAGCTATAATAGAACTGGTTGCTGGTTGAATAGCATAGTTGCAAATATGAGAGTAGAATGTCTGGCAGTCTTCTTCTGCAGTCTGTGTACATTGAAGTCACATTGCATCTATCCTCCTCTTTACTGGAAATTTCTACATCCTCGATCACTGCCTGCACCACTGCTTTTCTCTTCCTGGGATGGCAGCAGCATTGGGGCATGAAGTGATTCTATCTTCCTCATCCCTTGCACCATTGCCCATAGGCTGGGCATTTTTCTTTCTGCCTTTTGTTTTGCTTTCTGGACTGTGATGTCTGCAGTCTTGGTCAGTGTTTGTCTCTTCTGTCACCTGGTTTCCTTTAGCTCGATCCTGTATATTTGTTCTGCACTTGTGTCCGTCATTGTTTTGATCCATTACCTAAGATATCTAGATAGATTGAACCACCTAGCAGTAGTCCTGATTCTAGAGACAGGCCCACTGTTGACTTCAGTGGCCTTTGGATGAGGCTGCAAGCCCCTAATGAATCTGGGTTCCAATATATGAAACACAAAGGTAAGTAAGATTTGGGGTTGTCACCTCAGATCTGACTCCTACAAAAAAGCTTCCCATGTGTCACCAAATTAAAGAGGAGAAGAGAACCTTTTTAGAGAGAGGTTTTTTTAATTGTTTACTCTTTGCAAGGAGAAATTGGCTCAGTCATAAAGCTGGCTGAATACTGAGGACAAAACGTCTGTGAATATTCACTCAAAATTATAAGTAAATTCATTTCAATGCAATCCTTTGTGTTTGCCTCCTGCGAGCATTCTAGCAAATGAGCTTGCTGGCAGGGATATTAAAAGAAACAGAAAATGTTAAGTGAATATTAGAGAATATTTACAGTAAGTATTACATTTTGCATTTGTAATTCGGAGCATTTTCACTAGCAACTGGATTCTAAAGAGTTATTGTCACCCAATCAGGGACCAGAAACCTACCACATCCTACACACACAATCAAAACAGCTCAATTGCAAACTTCATATACCACCAATTGCTTGTGAACAAGCTACAGACTGAGAGTTATTAATGGAAATTAACTGGAAAATTTTAAATAAGGAATAAACAACAGAAGTAATGTGTTCATGGAAAAATCACAAACAGAAAAGAGGCAAACATCATCTAAATACATGATGCATTACTAATCATTTGTCCAGCTCTAGTCTCTCCCATCCAAAATCTCCAAGACATCTCTGACTCGCTTCACTAGTCTCTTTCACTCTCTCTTACTTTTGCTTCTTTTTCATTTTTTAGTTAGCTAAATACAAAGCTTGAAGTGTAACAGTAAAATGCAGTTCATCTGCAGCAATGTCTTGTTCCTGACATTACTGCGTGTCTGTCTATATGCGTAAAAATCATATCGCTAAATTCACGGTCTGTTTCACAGTCCTGAAACTTGCGCATGTGAGAAAGGTGAGAGCTGATCAGGTTGTGTGCACTCTGTGTATGATAGTGCAATCTGTAAGAGAAGAGAGAGAAAGAGAGAGAGTGGGGGGTGTGTGTGTGTGTGCGCGCGCTTGAGTGTGCATATCATTTGAACCATTCTCTCCTCATTCCCCTCCACCGGAGGTCTAATTAAAACAAGAATGCACCGGGCTGCCTTTTGCACTGTTTTATCTCCCGATAGTTTTATGTTAAACCCACCAAGGAAATCTCTTGAAGACTTTAAAGTCTTGGGGTGTGTGAATAAAGATGTCACAATGGCACACACACAGCTTCTTAATGAGGACAGAAGGTTTGATGTCGGAACACTTCAGTGCCCAAAGGAAAGAAAGAGATTCTCTCCAACAAGCACGCTCACTCACTTGCTCTCTCTCTCTTTCTCCCTCTCCTTTGCATTCATGCGACAACCCCTGGTTTGGGTTTGTTTGTTTTCAGAAAGGGGAAATAGCAAGGAAATGTGGGGGTCAGGATTGGCTTTGAAAATCCTGGTATTGTTAAGGATGCTGGGGCTTTATACTTTGTCTTTGTGATGAGCTGCCAGACATATCCAGGGCCTGACTGCTGGACCTTTGGAGGCCAGAGCAGGCCACCAGATCCAGACTCTGGGGAAATTCAGAGCCAGATCTGGAGCCAGAAACTCATCTCAGTGACAGCAGTGTGAACTTGAAAGAACATGTTTGAAGTCACTGAGGTTACTCTGGATTAACTCTGATGTAACTCTGAATGTCATGACTCAAGACCATAAGCCTGAGCCATGACCACAACTCCAAACTCTCATGGATTTTGAGAAAATGTGGATTCACACCTGATTCTAGGCTCACTTCTGCTATAAACCATATTTTTTGGTTACTTCATAGCTATGTCCAATGGCTTCTCCCCATTACCTCAGGGTACTGATCTGAACTGGTATAAACAGTCTGATCAATACAAATCAGTAAACATCTAGCAGCACAGCCCCTCACAAGCTATATAACAAACTGCATTACAGGGTGTGGCTAAGGCAGGGCAGAGCATCCTTTGTAATTGTAGATAAGTCACTGAATCTATTTCCCTGAAGCACTTTGGAAAAGAGGGAAGATGGTCACTAGAGATGGGCTGTGAGAGCTCCTGCCCCCTCTGAGGGCCATGCCAGGAGTTGGCTCCTCAATCTTTTTCTATTCCTAAGCATCAAGGCAGGATTCAGCTCAGATATGAGCATTGGCTGCCTCTGAGCATTGCCCCAGCTCTCAGTCTGCATGTCCTCCCTCTGAGCACTATTCTAGGACTTGGCCACTAGGCCCTGATGTTCTCTTTGGTCTTCAAACTTTGCTTGACCTTGAACTTTTGCTTGCTTCAAGCACTCTGCTAGGAATCCTGCCACATGAGCATCATTATGGAACTCATCTCCTGCCCCTCTGAGTACTGTGTGGAACGTATTGTGTTCTAATCTATATGGGTTCTTCTACTGCCCTCATCGCTGGAGTATCTGAGCACCTTCCAGCGGTGCATTAAGCAATCTGACTGCCACCTGTCACATGTGGTTTGTTCTTGCTCGCATCCTCTGCCAGGAGGAGAATTGTGTGTGCAGTGGATTGTGTTGTTTTGGTACTGGTTTTAGATATGTACCTTCTATTGTGTGTCCATGTTAGAAAAGGCAGGTCAAAGATGCTCACTTGGCACTTGGCCAGGAAGGAGGGGAGGTCTGTGATGGCCCTTAGTTTCTGGGGAGAGTCCGTTTCATAGTCTAGGACCAGCCCCATAGAAAGCTCTGTCTCCTGCACAGATGAGATTCACCCTTATGGTACAAAGTTCCATTGTGCCAGAAGAACAGACATGTAGAACTCAATCTACATCCTGGAGCTTTAGGAAATCTTGTCTATGCCCTGGACCCAGGCAAGAGCACACTGAAGATAAGGACTGAGACCCTGAACTCTCAATCCCTTTAAGCTCTCTCTCAACACAAGGGACAATATGGGGGGTTAAATTCTTTTGTTTAGAAGATAGCATTCTAAACTCAATCCAGTGGCTGCTGAGGCCTATAGAGCTCCTGAGGATCTAATCTATATACAAAGCAAACTCTGGACTTTAAAGCTCAGCAGGTGACAGTCCCAAAGTGTTGAAATATTTACTGGGTTTTTTTGGTTATTTTATTTGGGAGCTGGACGTATCGACACTGAATGAGCTGCAGCATTTTTCATCTAAGAAACCCTGATGTTTGGACTCTATTATTTATTTTATTGCAAATTAAATTTTGCATCGACTAACCAACATGGGCTTAGCCTCGTGCTTGACAAATGAGACATGAGCCTTTTTCCTCATCAGAAATTCCTGCTAAAAGCCAATCTCCATTTGGGCCCCTCAGTTGCTGTTAATACATTTTAGTAGGGGCACAGGAGCATAAATCACATGTCTGACTCACATGTTCATTTAATCACAGGCTTGGGGGTTGGCAGCCCTGCTGACAGGAGGGGTGTGTGTGTGTGTATGCGCACAAGTGTAGGGGGTAACTGCAATGGTTCTGTGTGCAATGAATCTGAGAGAAGGGGAGATAGAGGCGGATAGCCAGGCTTCCAAAACAGCATTCAGCACCTGCATGGCACTGCCCCATATAGCAATGAGAAGGTGGCCACTTGATTTCTCACTGTATTAAAAGGAAGATTTGTTGTGGTTTTCCCCAGGCTGGCAAATCCCAGTGAAAAGTGTTTTGAAGTGAAACACATATTATGTGATTCCTTTCATAAGCATATTTAGTCCTAAGATATGTCAGGGCACATGTTGAAAGCTGGTGATTCTGTAAGTAAATGCAAACACAAGAACAGAGTCCCCGGTCATTAAGGGATTAGGCTGCCCTTAGATACTAATTGCTGGCTGACTAATTGCTTAGGAACCCCAGTCATGGAGCAGGACCCTATTGTGGTAAGTGCCTTACGAAAACACACGCAGAAAAGACAGCACTAACTTACTACCAAGTGTCAACCAAACCAATCTCAATCTGCTAACTACATGGTGAGTTGCTCATTTGGTACTATAATTGGCCCCCTTACTGAGGCCTTTATCAGAGTTAGCAAAAGCCCTGTTGCGAACTCTCCAAAAGGCTGGGAAAACACAGGCCCCCCCTGACCTTGTAAGTGGCCAAACCAAACCCCTGGATCCTAACACTTTTGGACTTCGAAAAAGTTTGGACCTGAATTTGTACAAGCAGCTCAGAGCTATTTCTGGGTGTTAATGAATGTGCTGAGGCTCTTTTAAAGTGGGATTAAAGGGCAGTGTTGCTCATAGTTATGATCCCCTCCCCTCCCAAAGTCATAGGAGGAGGAGACCTCAAGAGGTCATCTAGTCCAGTCCCCTTCATGTGTGGGGCCATGTGGTTTTCATGCATCTGACCTTTGCCTGTGAAGATGAATTCACAGGGGAATTCAAGAGCCCTGAAGTCATGCTGTGTTGACCTTACGTCACAGCTAGAGTGGATTTGCCAAATCTTCATGAATATGTAAATAAATCCCTCTCCACTCAGATCCAATCCAAATGTAACTGAGAAGGTCATCTATTTGCTCTGTAGCTTTGACCATGTCACCCCTTTGAGTCCCCGTTCTCCACCCCACCCCACCCAACACAAGAGCCTTTCAAGGGCCTTCAGAACTCAGCCCCACAATACTTGCTTGGGGTCTTATTACCACCGTGCTGGCCTCCTTTGTCCTCTGGCACAGATTTGTCCTCTGGCACTGCAAGTGCCTTTGCATCTTTTTCCATCTCTCCCCTTATGCTTCAGTGCCACTGCTTGGTCCTATGTCAAATCCCTTCTCCAGACTTGCCTCTACTGTAGTGTCAACAGTACATTAACGACGAGACAGGTGGCCTGCTGGACACCGATACAAAAACCAATCAGATCCAACTGCAGTGAGGTAGGTAACTGATCTGTGTCACTGTGTATTCCTGTTCTAGTCACAACCCTCTTCCCACCCGCTACCTCTGCTGTGCAACTGGAACCCACTCTCCTCCACAGCCCAGAGTCCTGATAGGCTAGGGACCTGGCAGGAAATCCCACCCTTACTTGCCTGCTCTCCTCCAGGGATGCCTTTTGAGAAGGAACTGTGCAGGCTCCTGGAAGGGGCCAATGTTGCTGCCTCTGCAGAGACCCAGCCGGCTGAGAGTCTGAGCACAGAACTAGGAGGACAGGCCCAGGGAGGAGCCTGTCTGTGTGGAGGCTGTGAGCTTGCGCCTCATGTGAAGATTAGCCAGAGCTCAAGGAAAGCAGATGCCCTGATCAGCGACTGAGGGACTGATGCTGGAGAGTGCTTGGGCTATGTGTGCTAATAAAAGTGCCCTTTGCTGATTAAGGGGATTGTTACTAATAAAGGCGTCAAAGTGATTTCTGCCTCCCTGTAGTCTGTAGAAGGGGCTTCTATCCTAAGGCACGGAGTGTGAATTTGGAGCTATCCACCAGCTAGGGCAGCCCCCCATCACATGGCCTTCCTCCACCTATACGTCGGTCATATGGTCATATCTCTGGGGACGGAATGTATGTGTTACAGCATCTAGCACCATGGGCCTTGTTCCTGACTGGCGCCCTGCCTGGTCGCCACAGCGATACAAATAAATACTAACCACAACAAAGCCCTCTCATTTGATTTGCTGCATGACGTCACTGAATTTGTCAATCAGCAGAAGCCATCAGACACGCTATGGTCACAGCGCCACAATCCTTCTGCATTGAGGTGCAACGTTCCAGCGTCATGTGATGGCGAAGATGCAGCATTGTGGGGAAATGTTGCTACTGAGAGCCATGCTGCTGCAACATTGTCCCTTGGGACATCAGGAGAACATTGGCAACAATATTAATGGCAGGTCAAAGGTCCCAGCCCCCTAAAGAGATGACCAATGACCTCAGTTATTGGAATGGATATAAAATGCAAGAGGTCTTGATTACAACATTTATAATGAATTGCAAAAATTGACACGAAAATAAATAATGGGGAGGGTTTAAGTGGAGGCAGGAAAAGCCAAGACATTCAGACATGAGGCTACTTTTCCATCCTTTCCTTGCCCTGCTGTGGCTAGATAATCCAGGGGGATCGTTCAATGCTAGGGGATTTTAAACCTCCCATAGGCCAAATCCTGAGATTCTGACTCCATTTTTACCTTGCCCTTTGTTAGTAACACTCTCATTTTTGCCTGAATAAGGACTGCTCTAGTATTTAGAATTTGCGGTCCAAGCAGGCAGATGTGAGTGATTTGAAGATAAAGGGTCAGATGCTCAAATCCCCACAGTATGCACAGAGCACATCAGAAGACGATGTACAGTTGTGCCCCTCGCTATCCTCGGTGCTGCTCTGTAATTCTGCCATGTGTGCGCAGAGTAGTCTGAGGATTGCTGTAGTTACCCTCACCTAACACAACCTCCCTTCCCCCTTTCAGCAGCCACACAACTCTTGGCCACTACACTGGCAGCAAGAAGCCTGTGCAATGCATAAATCCCGGCACTGGCTGCACTCCACTGAAAGGCCACTCTTAGGCTGGGAAGAGCCTCATGGGACTTTTTACCCAAGTCTGCGGCCAAACTACACCAGCAGTGCAACCTCAATGCACTGGAGGATCTGGTCCAAATGTCCTGCTTTCACTCAGGAATTATCTTTTTTTTTTGGCCCATTTAGATTAAAGAGCAGGTACTAAAGAGTCAGTACGCCTCAACGCACACAAAGTGCAGGCATATCCCTTTCATTTGGGATGTGCATATTGAACTGTGCATGCAAATGCCTTCTCATGAGCCCAGTTAGGCTGAGTGTGCAGTGTGTGTGTCTATGTCTCCGTGTGCACATGCACCCATGTCTGCAACGCATGAACTCATGAACAAAAGCCCCCTGAGAACTTGTCCCCTTAATGGTGTTTTAATTTGAGTTGTTGTTCTGTGTAACAATGAATACATTTTGCATGGTGATGGCTCCTTTGAAGCAGGGAGTACAACACTGATTCACACACACAAATCTGGCCAGCTTCTCTAGAGAGGGGGAGGGGTGTGTGTGTGTATGTGTGTGAGAGAGAGAGAGAGAGAGGGCATTGTCATGTGCCTCTCCCCTGAAATGCTAGGCCCACAAACAGATGTAGCAATATCCTGTGAATACTTAACGTAGTGTAGAGACACAAGGTGAGGAATTAATACTTTTTATTGGACCAACTTCTGTTGGTGAGAGAGACAAGCTTTCAAGCTTACTCAGAGCTTCGTAACCGAGGATGGTCAGAAAGCTTCTTTAGGGACTAGAGAGTAATTCTGTCTTTTGTTCTCCATCAGGTAGCTCTCTTTATCCCAGGATGAAAGTTCAGCCTTTCTTCTCCAAACAACAAATCCTTTGTCAGATTTTAATGATTCAGATGTCAGAGCTGTTGGTCTGTCATGGACATGCACGATTAGGGGTGGAAATCATGTCTTCAATCTCTATCCACTCAGGCAGGTTTCCTTGCCTAGTTGCTGACTGATCCCAGATAGGAAGACATATAGAGTTCTGTCTTGATCAACAGGAAGAAAGAGACAGAGGATGAAATTCTGGCCCATTGAAGTGAATGGCAAAACTCCCGCTGATTACAGTAGAGCCTGGAGAAATTAACAGCAGAGAAACTGAGCAAGAACTTGATGGTAGGATGAGCAGCCCAATCTTATGTGTGCCCCGTATAACAACCAGCATGGCACGTGGAGGGAGGAGCACAGTTTTCAGGAGTTTGGAGTAAGCGCCAAAACACTGGTCTGTGTCAGGGTCGGCTCTAGCCATTTCGCTGCCCTAAGCACAGCGGCGTGCCACGGGAGGCGTTCTGCCGCTCGCTGGTCCCACAGCTCCGGTGGACCTCCCGCAGGCGTGCCTGCGGATGCTCCTCTGGAGCTGCGGGACCAGCGGACCCTCCGCAGGGACGCCTGCGGGAGGTCCACCGGAGCCGCCAACCGCCCTACAGGCAACCAGCAGAGCGCCCCCTGCGGCATGCCGCCCCAAGCAAGCGCTTGACGCGCTGGGGCCTGGAGACGGCCCTGGTCTGTGTGCACATGGCTGGAATGCTAGCTGCAGTTGCAGCATCTTTGTAAATTGGCTCTTTATTAAGAAACCCATTTAAAATTACAGGCATGGAGTCCTTTCATGTTACTACCCAGCATATGGCACATGCAACATGGTGGCAGAGGTCAGTATAGCAAAGAAGATAGTGTGATTAACAGTCAAACAAAGCAGCACTTAGCAAAAGAGCAAAAAGAGGGACTTAGATCATCAAAAGTGCTGGATTTCCAGACAAAAAACCTTGCACAAGCAGAGAAAAAATGAAAGCAAGAATTAAGTCTGTTTACAGAGCTGATGAAGGGGGGTGAAGATGAGAAAATAAAGGTAAAGCTTCTTTAATTTCTCATTGAGGAAGAAAACACTGTTGCCAGAACTAATTCTTGAAACCCTAGAGCAGCTGACCACGGTGTTTGATGAGTACTGTGATCCCAGATAGAATGAGACTGTAGAGAATTACTATTTCTTTATCTGAAACAAAGAAACTGAAGAGAGTATAGATACTTATGTTACAGAGCTGAGAACTCTGGCATCCACATGTAACTTTGGAGACATAAAAGTCACCAGTTAGAGACAGGATTATTTGTGGCACAAGCTATTCCAGTTTACAGGAGAGAAAGTAGTGAACAACAGATTTAACCCTAGAGAAATGTCTAGGGTTAAATAATCAGTAGAAAACATTTCATTTGATCAGGGAAAAGTAGCTGGAACTATCAAATCTAGGTGGGTAAACAGGATAGCTTAGTATTGGGGCACCTCCTAATCTTTAACATTTATCCTTTGATGTAGGGCAGTGCTTTCATCTCCAACTTACAAATGGGAAACTGAGGCATGGAGAGGCTAAGTGGCTTGCCCAGGATCACATAGTAAGTGTGGCAAAACAGGAACTTGACTCTAACTCTCACAAATCCTATACTAGTTCCCTAGTCATAGGAACATGTTTCTTCATTTACTAGTGGGATCCCAAAACTAGCAACCACATGAGGCATAGAAGTGAATGGCATTCACAGATATCAGTGTACTTGGAATCATCGGCTTTTTAGCTGGAAAAACCACTAATCCTGTTCCTTTTCATTTAAGAGAGCTACTGTCCATCTTCGGAATCTATATTTCTAACCAGAGAGAGGCAGAGTTTCTTGCATGTTAATAATATAAGCCTATTTAATGCACCTAAGAGTATATGGGCTTGTCCTGGCTTATTGTAGAAAATAAAACCCTAAAAATTTCAATTTGTCAGTGGACTCTTCTTCACCCACAGTGACTCTCTCCCATTAGAGGCTGGGCAGCTCAGGGTGGGTAGAAACGGATGGGGTTTTTTTTGCTTTTTTTTAATCTCCAGGTTAGCTGTGTGAACCTGGCTCAGGTTGTTTTTGACTGAAGACCAGTTTCAAACTGATGGCTTTTTGACAGGCTTTGAACCTGAGGTGGTGCATTCAGTTCCCAGCAGAGAGGTGCCCAAGCTGCCAAAAATCTCCACAGAAGGGCCAGTTAGTGCTGGGGAATCTCACCAGAGAGGCCGAGGACTGTATCCCAGAGACTGAACTTCCCCCTGGAAGAAGGGTGATGTTTGCTTGCAGAAGGACTTGGGAACTGGGGGAGGGAAGCCTGCCTTGCAGAAGCCTTTGTCAGACTTCTTCAGCAGAGAAAGAGAGGTTTGCAGTCCACAGCTGTCCAACTGGTAATTTTAACAAGTGCTAACTTCATTAAAAACAATTACCAAAACTCCCCCCCCAGCCCAGCAAAAAAAACAAAACCACCACTCTTCCCCACCTCTGACCCTGTGTTGGGGCTCTATAATCCAGTCTCAATTAAGACCCCATTAACTAAACTTCATGTCTGGCCCTAGTCATTCACAGCTATTCTTGTTGACAATGGCACTGATTAAAGATTATATTAATGGGCTGGGTTGATCTCTTGTGCTTCTAATCTTCGGTTAGTGGGAAGAGGGCACTCTGAGACTATTATTAGTTTCTTGCCCCCACTTCCTACACAGTGCATTTCACAGAGTGCTCGGTTTGCCATAAAGAAACGGGTTTGCCACCATAAGATAGAATTGGAAGATGGAGGTGGGAGAAGACAGAGAGAAATTAAGCCTCCTATTGGCAAGAAGTAGATACCAGGAACCCAGCTGGAAGGAGCGTAATTTGTACCCAAAATGACATTAGCTGTACCAGATGTAGGTAAAACAACAGTATGGAAGGTTCATCCCTCTTGTGTAGACATATATCATCAGATGACATGCATGATTGGCTCCCATTCAGGTTTGAATTCAACTTCATTATATAACTAATCAGCTAATAGAAATGAAGTGGATTCACGTGTGCATTTGCTTTGTAGCTTGTGGCTCTGTGCCAATAAGAAAGTGTGGGTATTGATTTGATTATCCTGTTTGCCCACCTAGATTTGATAGTTCCAGCTGCTTTTCCTGGATCAAATGAAATGTTTTCCACTGATTAATTAATTGTAATTTGTTTTCTCTTCAAGTGCAAGATTTGATTTTTATTGACAACAAACTATCCATATTTGTGATCTGGTACAATTAACAGTCTCCCTTACCACTAAAAGCTAAACCCCTCCTGTTTTAATAAAAAATATACCCAGGGACTGGAATCTCTGCTTCCTTATTAAACTACCTACACAGCTTCAGAAATGAAAAAGACCAGACTACCATAAATTACTGCTGTAGTCTTTGTGGAATTCAGTACCCTATGCTGTAGTGCTTCTAGTTTCCCTTAAGGACTTCCTTACCACATACTTACTTTCAACCCCTCCAAGAGCCCTTTCTAGCTAAAACTCCCATAGCCACTGCTGTGCTATCTATACAGAGAAAGAGATGTGTAACACAAAACTCATTCCCCAGAGTCCCTCAGTTACAAATCGTTGGTTCCTATTTATGGAGAACCACTTTGCTCTGTTATACCCAAATGGAGATACATCTCTCTGCAGCAAAAGACAACAGAGTGGAGCTAATTTGGAAAGCAGACTGTACTTAAAAAGAGTACCAGAGGTTTTGTTCCTCTTCAGTAGTAGACACTGGATTTATTTTGATTAGCGTCACAAAACTAGTCATTGTCAGCCTGGCTCATTTTCAAAGCTGTGTCCAGTCCATGATTCACACCAAAGAAATATGGGTAATAAAATACCAGACTAACGATACCTAGTGTAATGCTTCTCAAAATTCCCATTGACACAATTAATATTAATGCCAGTTTAGCAAGGCCATGGGCGGCGGGTATAACAGGCCATGGAAGGCTGTCTTTCCTGCCACAGCCACTGCCAACCTGCTGCCGGACACCTGGGTGTGGTGGCCCTGCCTCTTCCCCTCCCTGCTCCACTCCTTCCCCAAGGGCCCCACATCGCCTGCTGCTGCCTGATTGCCTGGTAAGTCTTCCTCCACTACAGCTACTCTTCTCCCGAGGTCCCCGTCACTTGCCACATCCCTCCTCTGCAGGGGTTGGGGAATGAGGAAGGATGCGGCGAGCCAGTGGTGGGTGGTGAGGTGAGGAGGCGAGCAGGCGAGTGGTAGGTGGGGGAGTGAGGAGAGACCCGGAGAGCCAGCAGCAGGCATGGGGATCTCACTGTCGAGGTGTGGGGGTGTGTTTGGCAGGGGAGTGAGGAGGCGAGTGGCGGGCAGGTACAGGGGCAAGGAGGCGAGTGGCAGGTGTGTGGGGGTCTTGCTGCGGGCAGGGGGGCCTGGCAGGGGAGTGAGGAGGCAAGTGGCAGGCAGGTGTGGGGGTGAGGAGGCAATCAGCTGGCTGGTGCAAAGGTCTTGCTGCAGACCGGGGAAGTGAGGAGGCTGGCTGGTGAGGAGGTGAGCAGCGGAGGTCTTGCTGCGGGTGGGAGGGATCTGGCAGGGGGGTGCGGAGGTGAGCAGCAAGCAAAGGGATCTCTTGGTGGGCAGGGGGGGGTCTGGTGAGGGAGTGAGGAGGGACGCGACTAATGACAGGCGGGGGGGCCAAGCTGGGGTGGGGCCTGGGGCAGGGCAGGGGTGGAGTGTGGGTAAGGCTGAGGATGGAAGAGGTGAAACAGGGAGCTAGCCTCCCCCAGGAAAGGCTTCACCATGAGCAAGGCCATGTGTACTGTGAAAGAATTTATAGTGCCAGCAACTGACCTTAGCTTTATACTGCTGCTTCACAAGGAAAACTATAGGAAGGGAGGAATCCTGGGTGCTCAGCTCTGCCTGTCCCTGAATCAGCAAATGTACCCGCATATGGTCATTTCCCACCTCATCTTGCTACTTTTTCTTTATAAAACCTAGGAAGAGAATAATAACAAAACTTAGATCTAGCTCCATGCTTTTTATCTGTAGAGCTCAAGGTGCTTTACAAAAGAAAGTCAGTTATTATCCCCAGTTTACAGATGGGGAAACTGAGGCACAGAGAAGGGAAGTGATTTGCCTAGCATCACACAGCAGATCAGTAGCAGCACCAGAACAGAGGCCTTTTGATTCACAGTCCAGTGCCCTAGTCACTAGACCACATTACCTTACAGATCTTTCTTGGGTTGCTGGTTGCAAACAGGGCACCACCCATCAGGTTAAAGATGCAAGAGATATCAGTCCTCCCACCCTCTGACACACAAACACATGTGATTAATCCATCTCCTGAGCCATCCAGATCTTTGCAGGCCTCCCTGTAACTTCCCTAAGGAAATGGGAAATCTTCGGTCCAGATGTGGTATAAACCCACTCTCATTTCTACAGCAATTTCCCAACAGGGGCTGTACTTTCACTTCAGTCTCACTGGAATGCTGCACTGGGGGAAGGCATAGGCAGATGCAGCACCAGAACTGAATTTGGTTGTATAGAGTGCAGTTCAGACTTAGGGACACCCCCAACGTGCTTTATGCGGCCATGATGACTTAGGGCGGAGGGGGGAAGCTGCCGCGGGTGGGGGGGAGTGCCTCAGAGCTCGGGTGCGGTGGGGGATGGTGCAAGGTGGAAGTTTCACCTAGGGCGCGAAACATCCTTGCACCAGCCCTGCTGGTAACAACCTGCCATGCTATTATGTTAGTACTGCACTCAGCCAAAGGGTAAGGGTGGTGAACCCACATGACTACGGGCGGCGGGTACCATAGGCTAGGGAAGGCTGTGCCTCCCCAAACAGCCAGGTATGGATCCAACCACACTCTGCCCTGGTTCCCGATCAGGTTCTTCCCAGTTCCCCTCTGCCGGGTCCCTGGCTTGGGCTAGGGCTGGCACTGGGGCACTGGCATGCTGCCCACCCTCCCAGCGCTCTGGGGTGGGTGGGGGGCCTGGGACCACACTGCCCACCCGGGGCTGGGTGTGCTCTGGGGCAGGGGCCAGCGGCTGCCTTGGGAGGGCTCTGGGCTATGGCGGGGCCCTGGTGGAAAGGGCGAGGCTTTGGACAGAAGGGGTGAGGTTGGGGGGCTAGCCTCTCCGAGCCGGCAGTCCACACGCCGTCCATGCACATGACCTTCCATCTCCAGAATACCAGCATTGGCTCGCACCTTCAGGAAGTACTGTTGCTGCATCCATGGGGCAGGCAAGCAGTAGAATGAATAAGAATGTTAGATGGTGAGGTGAATAGCAGGGCAGGGAAAGAGACAGGGAGATTAATGACAGGGACACAATCAAAAACAAAAGTTAAAATGGAAATGTTAATCATTTCAAAGAGGGTCTCAGTAGAATTACTTGCTTTATGGCTCAGAATAAAAAATAGAAGAAGGGAAGAAGGAGGAGAAGTCTCAATAAGAATAATTTAGTGCCTCATGTAATGAGCTTCCTTTCTTTTCGGTAGTTCACTGCAGTGTCTTATCACTTACCCTGTGATTGACTGAGTCCTCTTCTTCCTGCTCCTGCTAAACGGTGATTCGCCATCTGGCAGTCATCATTTCTTTTTTATCCTATATTCTTTTGTAATTAGAAAATAAATTACTTTTTTTTATGAAGGAAGAAACATGTCTTGCATATTGCTTACAGATGACAGGCAGCGTGGGCTTGATCTCTCTGAAATGGAAGTCCCACCCCCAACCCTAATTGACATGTCAAGGAACGTGAGACATTTTTCTTGGCTGTGTGGGGAAATTGGGGGACATGAAAAACGGGGGGAAGTATGTAGAAGGGAAACAGGGAAGAGTGAGGGAGGGGTCGTATGGGACAGAGACATGGGGATGTGGGGAAGTTTGTGAGAGAAGTGTGTGGGGGGGAGAAGGAGCAGGAGAGATGTATGACTTGGGATGGTCATAACAGGTAGATTGAGAATGACAGGGAAGGTGACATGGGGAAGGATGCATATGGGTGGGTGAAAGGATGTGAACAACAGGATATGCCATTGGCTGCTACTGGGGCAATTCAGACTTGGTGCAAGCAGGAACAATCCTATTGACACCTCACTGTGCTTCTCTTTCCTGTTCCACACATTGTCTGTCCCTCGAAGCAGGGACAGTTTCTACAGTGCCTAGTGTGGCGGGCCCTCAGTTTGAGTGGGCTCCTTCAGGTGCTCCTATAATTCAAATGATAAGTAATAATAACAGTAACACTGCAGTTGGATGAATTGAGCTTGATTACACAATGGCTGAGTTCAGCATCTATTGACTGGAAGGAGCACCCAACCTACAGTTGTTATCCTTACATGTTGTTTCCTCAGGCCTGGTACCCTCAAAATGTTCATGGCTTGAGGCTGCAGTTGAAATGCACCCTGGGTAACTCCCAGAAGGAATTGCTCCAAGATATTGTTAGAGTTCACATTTATGGCATGTTGTATAATGAGAATCAAGGAAACTAGCAGGAAATATTTTTAAAAAAAAATTCTATTTTTAAACATTCAGGATGGATCAATCCATTTTTAATTGTCACCACAGTTTTCCCACTTCAGGGAAAATAGAAACAGCTTTTTGCTGCAAAATGATGAACTTCTTGGGATAAATTCACGGTTTTGATCAGATGAGCCAGGAGTATTTCACAAAATTTGTATTTTTGCCTCAAAAGGCCAAATTTTCTAAAGAAAATAGCAAAAGTTGAGAGTAGACCTAACCTGGTACACTGCTACAGAGTTTAATTATACAAATTGTGGAAGAATCCATTTTTTTCAACTGGAGTTTTAAGAATGGAAAAATGTTTTGTTTTTTTCTAAATGCCCATTATTGGAACAACCCATAGGGGAGGAATGTAATCTGTCATGAGGCCCATCCCAGGTGTGCTCACACTGCGCTGTTTATGGGACAGAAAACATTCTGCAGTAAAAGAATCAGAATTCAGTCCGGGCAATTAACCAGAACATTTGCGCTTCTGGTGGTGCCAGATGCAGAAAGGAAAGATGCACTCAGGTGCATCTAGCTACTTGACTAGAATACGGTATGCGATTCAGTTGTGTGAAAAACACCCAGTGGTTCCTTATGTATGTAGCTAACGATCCCAGCAGCCTAACTTATCCTACTTCCTGGGGAGAGTTTCTTGCTCTATTTCCTTTCCCTAAGTCACAATTAATTCTTGCTACATAGACAATCATAATAACCAACCTGTACTCCAATCTCCTTCTTCATTGCCCTCAGCGATGTGTGTGGTAGAGGCCAAAAAAGGACTGACAAGTCAGTCTGCATTTGGTTCTCAGTTTGCACCAATCAGCTTTGAGCATGAACTTCCAAAAACAGAACTAGAGACTTAACAACAAAGTTAAATATATATATACTGTACAGATAGTGTGTGTGTGTGTGTGGCCTGAAGGTATGGAGAGTAGGAAGCTTGCTGCTACCATCTGTTGGTGAACAGGGGATCTTTGTCACATTTGGTGAACTGGGGGAACAGAGCTTCATTTGCACAAGTTTTCTACCCAGAATTCCTCCAAGTGATGTCACCAGAACTATATACAAACTCCAGATTGGAGGGGTAGTAGGAATGAAGTGAAATAGATATGGGACAAGGAGTCTGTTGTGGCCCCAGTGCCAAGACTGCAATGTATCACAGATCTCCATTAATGACTTTGCAAAAAGATGTGATGGAAGTGGCTACATGGTGAGGCAGCTCAGAGGTCAGCAACAGAGCTGAGTGTAGTGTACCCAGCACCAGCTGAGCTGAATAAAGTGGTGAGACAGATTAGGACACGCCTGCTCGAGTGCACCTCAGGACTCTGCGATGCTACCCACTGATCCCCAAACTGTGTGTGGGGTGTAGTGGAGGGAGAAGTGGGGAAGTGATATGTTAAAGGGACACTTGTTGGAACAAATTTCAGATGTTCACTCTGGGGGTGGGAAGCTGAATTAATAGACAAAGATACCACGGGGATATATATTTTATAGAAATTTTTGTTTTGTATTTATAAGGGGGATGTGTATAAAACAAATATGTGTGTGTCTGTGTGTATGTGTTTGAGAAGGAGACATATTCTGTAAGCCCTTAGATCAGGCCCGCCAAAGACAAAGAATGAGGAACCTGTGAGAGGCAGAGGCTGTACATTTCACTGGTCTAATAAGGATGGAATTAGAGATGAGAGAATCAGTCCTCGCTTTCCCTCATTCTCTAAACAGTATACTGTGTTGCTGTAGCAAGAAGCATCTGAAAGAGACAGAAGGAATATGAGTAACCGGAGAACACCTAATTTTAGCGATCACCCCTTTTAGACAAAACAATATGCCTGCAGAATGAATAAACCTTCTTGGGACTAGTTTTATCAATGAAGCATGAGCATATGAAACACCAGTAAAGTAGTGCTATAAGGCAGGCATCAAGGTCTCAGACCATTTCACGTAACTCATGTAGCTCTACTCCCTTTGTCTTCTCAGGTGTGCAAGATAACCAAGGGGTGGGGGTGAGAGGCATAATTAGTTAATAAGACTCCTTCCCATTCTTACTCTTCATTACCATCTTGGCCACAAGTGCTTATCTAGTGTGCACAACACACACACAAACACACAATGTGCACAAATACCGCTCCCCTGCCCCCACAGCCTTCTTGCACTTCAGAAAGAACCTTACACTGTTTACTCAGGTCCTTTCCCACCCTTACAACTCGTCCAGGAGTGTTTGGGAGAGACTGTCATACTCCTTCGAGTTCACCACTTCTGTCAAGGATACTACAGAAAGCTGGTTCAGTCTTTTGTCAATAACAGCTGGGGTGGGGTGTGGTGGAATACAGCACAAGTCACATCATGCAGTCCCATTCTCTATTATGGCTTTTCCAGGGCTGCTTTCCTTTGCTGATCCTAGGTTGTATGAGCATCTGTAGTCTAAAACATTAGCTTTAATAATAATACAATAATGCTTTTTACACGGTACTTGTCATCCAAAGATCTCAAAATTGGGTAAGTATCATGACCCCTATTTTGCAGATGGAGGAACTGAGCCACAGGGAGATAATATCACTTATCCAAAGTCACAAAGAATTCTTATTATTATGGTGATTCTTAGTCTTTGGGTAGCATGGAAATCATAGAAATGTGGGATTGGAAGGGCCAGTGATCACTGTAATTCTGCTTCAAGGCAGAATTAAGTATCCCTAGACCATCCCTGACAGATGTCTGTCTAGTTCTTATAAACCTCCAGTGATGGGGATTCCACAAACTCCCTAGGCAAAGTGCTTAACTACCCGTATAGTTAGAAAGCTTTTCCCAATGTCTTACCCAAATCGCCCTTGCTGCAAACTAGGGCCTGGTCTACACGACGCGTTTAAACCGATTTTAGCAGCATTAAACCAATTTAATGCTGTACCTGTCCACACTACGAGGCCGTTTATATCGATATAAAGGGCTCTTTAAATTGGTTTCTGTACTCCTCCCCAGCGAGAGGAGTAGCGCTAAAATCGGTATTGCCATGTCGGATTAGGGTTAGTGTGGCCGCAAATCGACAGTATTGGCCTCCTGGCGGTATCCCACAGTGCTCCACTGTGACCGCTCTGGACAGCAATCTGAACTTGGATGCAGTGGCCAGGTAAACAGGAAAAGCCCCGCGAAATTTTGATTTTCATTTCCTGTTTACCCAGTGTGAAGCTCTGATCAGCATGGGTGGTGATGTAGTCCCAAATCCAAAAAGAGCTCCAGCATGGACCATATGGGAGATACTGGATCTGATCGCTGTATGGGGAGACAAATCTGTTCTATCAAAGCTCCGTTACAGAAGATGAAATGCCACAGCATTTGAAAAAAAACTATCCGGGCTACACAGTGCTGCGTGACAAGCGTAACGGGAAGCCAGAGACTCAAAGTACGCTCAGAGAGGGTGAGGGAAGAGGGTCTGAGGACTTCAGCTGATCCCACATCCACAGCAGGTCTCCAAAAAGTATTTGCATTCTTGGCTTGACTCCCATGCTGTAGGGATCAAACACATTGTCCGCATGGTCAGGAATAGCGTCTTGTCAATCCTCCCCCGCACGTAAAGAAAAGGAACGAAATGTTTCTTGACTTCTTCATGCACCCTATGGTGTACTGAAATGCTGCTGGTAGACATCGTGCTGCAGCAGTGAACGAGCAGTATCTGACTCGCTCTTCCTCCCCAGGTCGGCAGATGGTGCAATCATGTACTGATAACTCTGTCGTCACCACTCGCACCCTGAGTGTGCTCTCTGGCCTGATGTTAGGCTGGCCGGCGGCCCTGGGTAAAAATAGAATGACATCCGGTACTTCCCTAGTAGATGGATACAGAACGGCTTGGTAACCGTCTTCATTCATATGCACATGGGCTCCTGAGCTCCATCAGCCCCTCTCCCTTCCGTGTAAAGAAAAGATTCTCGTACTGCCTGGACAATCATAAGCTGCAGCATGCTGGCGCGGCTCCTCTCCCCCGCACTGCTTAATGTTTCTGCCTGTGTGACTTCATAGCCCCGGAAGGCTGCCTTCCCCCTCATTTTATCTCACTAACAAGTCTCTGTTTCTTGTTCCTGCATTCTTTTATAACTTCATCACAATGGGGGAGACACTGGCCACGGTTTTTAGCCCAGGAGGTGGTGGTGTTAGGAGGGAAGCAATGGGTGGAAGTTTGTGGCATGGGGACCCCCATGAATGGCAGGTGCTCATCATTTCTCAGGATCTGACACAGAGCCACTGTTCTCTGATACAACTGGTTCTCTAGTACACTTGCCCCCAATTTTAGCTAAGGACTGACTCTATTTTTAGAAACCATAAAGGAGGGATTGACTCGGGTAGTCATTCCCAGTTTTGCTTTTGCACCCCCGGCCAATCTCAGCCAGGGGCACCCATGATAGCAGCAGACAGTACAGAGGGACAGATAACCATCATCTCATTGCCAATTTACCCTGGCAGCAGACGGTACAGAATAACTGATAACCGTCTCTGCTATCATGCAAAAGCAAATGAATGCTGCTGTGTAGCGCTGGAGTATCGCCTCTGTCCGCGGCATCCAGTACACATACCGTGACTGTAAAAAAAAAAAGCGGAATGGGCTCCATGGTTGCCATGCTATGGAGCCTGCCAGGGCAATCCAGGGAAAAAAGGCGCAAAATGATTGTCTGCCGTTGCTTTCCCGGAGGAAGCAATGATTGACGACAATTACCCAGAACCACCCGCGACAATGATTTTTGCTCCATCAGCCACTGGGCTCTCAACCCAGAATTCTAAGGGGCGGAGGAGACTGCGGGAACTATGGGATAGCTACAGAATAGCTACCCACAGTGCAATGCTCCGGAAATCGACGCTAGCCTCGGACCATGGACGCACACCGCCGAATTCATGTGCTTAGTGTGGCCACGTGCACTTGACTTTATACAATCTGTTTTATAAAACTGGTTTATGTAAAATCGGAATAATCCCGTAGTGTAGACGTACCCTAAGCCAATTACTTCTGGTTCTACCATTGGTGAACATGGAGAACAACCATCGCCATCCTATTTATAACAACCTTCTACATATTTGAAGATGTTACCATGTTCCTTATCTGTCTTCTCTTCTCAAGTTATGGCCCGGGGCCCCATTACACTGGATGCTGTACTAACAGAGGCAGAACCAGGGATAGAACCCAGGAGTCCTGTTTCTTCACTTTTCAAGAGCATTGTTTATATTTAAAATTTTTGTAAAGGCATTTGATTGACGGCTCTGATGTTTGAAGTCCTATGGGTAGTCACTCAACAAATAGAACAGTACAAGTTTCCCACAGAGGGTATGTCTACACTGCCAAAACAGACTGATGGCAGTGTGTCCCAGAGCTTGCGTCAACTGATTAGGGCTTGCATTATGGGGTTAAAAATAGCAGTGTGGATGTATGGTCTTGGGCTGGGGACTGAGTTCTGAAACCCAGCAAAGGGGTCCTGGCTCCAGCCCTTGAGCCTGAGTCAGATGACTTGGGTTCTGAGACTCCCTGGCACAGGTCTTTTTTTTGCCATATAGACATACTGATATGGACCCAATAATGTGTCTGAACCCTGACCTCTAGGGGTGAAACAGGCTCCATCTCCATGTGTGCTCCGGGGCTGGATCGCCCATGGAAAAAAAATAGCGGGTGCTCAGCACCCATCGGCAGCCCCACGGCTCAGCTCCCCTCCTCCTCACCAGTGCTTCTCACCCACCAGTGAGCAGCTTTTCATCAGCATACAGGAGGCGTGGGGAGGGACAGGGAAGAAGTGGAGGCAAGAAGAGGCATGGGAGGGCAGAACAGGGTGGGAAGAGGCTGGACGGGGTGGGGGTTTAGGGGAAGGGGTGGAGTGGTGGTGGGGCCTGGAGTGGAGTGTGGATCGAGCATCCCGCAGAACACAGGAAGTCGGCACCTCTGGCCTGGTGAAATATGAAAGCACAGTTCAGCGTCCATGCCTGTTCAGTCCTTGGCTTCTGCACTGACTCTGTCAACAAATAATCCATTACAGACACTCATGATGGCAGGTTTTGTGATGTTTACATTTGTCCCTTAGGAACTATCCTGAAACCCCAACTCCTTTAAAATAAGACACCGTACAGCAATGGCTCTCAGCCACTTCCATAATGATGCCTGATTCACACAGCCAATCTAGGGTCCATGTCTAATTAGTAATAACCTGAGCCATTTCTCTTGACTGGAGCTGGGCAAATAATTCACAATTAATAATTTATTGGATGAACGTTGCCTCTTTTACTGTTTGTGAATTATTCCTGGGCAGACTGTAGATTCTTCTCAAACTAATTGGTTATTTGAAATCATTTGCTGATGCAAGCAGTAGTTCTGGATCTGTAACTCTTTCTCAGGAGCAGTCCATTGTGAGCATTCAGAATTCAAGGGGTTTTGGTTGGTTTTTATTGAACACATCCATCAAATGGCATGTTTCTCTCCTCTTGGTAGGATGTGTATATTTTTAGAGCAATTACTTTATCTTTTCAGTGCAATTACTGAATTTATTCATTCAAAATTCCCTTTCCACACATTCGAATGTGATGTTTCCACGAACATTCTTCCTGGTGAATATGGTTAGTAGGATATTCATGGAAAACAGACTCAAAGGGTGTTCAAAGTCAATGAAAACAAATCCATTTCAAAATTCAAATGAGCATGGAATAATATGTGTGTGTGCAAAATTTGCCCATTTCTACTCCTGTCCACTTGTTATTTTAAAAGGAATGAAAATGTTGCAATGTGTATACATGAACCTCGTATGGTATAAATGGGACGCAGCTGCACCAAAATCCATGGAGCTGTGCCCATTTCCAGCAGGTGACAATCTGGCACAAAGAGGTTCATTTAGGTCCATATTGTGAGCCCATTTCTCATATTGGTGAGCACTTTCTCACATGAGCAGCCCCATCCACTTAAGTGTAAAGTTGCCAGATGATCCCAGTTGAAAACTAAGCAGGAAATCACATGCTGAGACAAACACAAACCCATTGTAGCTCCACTTGCATCAGTGACTCTCCTCTAGGGTAGCCCACTGTATCAAATTACAGGATATGTCTGTGTGATGGCCACCATCTTGGCTAAGGTACTGGGGACGGTACCAGGGACCTGCAGAGTTACAAGCCTGAGTTGCAATATCTTTAGCTAAAAGTCTGTAACAGAGTCACCCCCTGTGTAGACCTGGCACAGAGAGGATCTGTCACACATTCACCAGTGAGTTATATACGCTTGTGTGTGCCAGTCAACCCAGTATTGTTTATGGATCTAAGGACTTCAGTGGAGCTGCACCAGGAATGAATTCAGCTCATACTTGCCTTTGGTAGCAGGACCATGAAGGCGTAGGTTACTTACGCAGTAACAACCACAATGGACAGGAAGCAGCAAAGAAGATTCACAGAAAAAAAGCCTGATAATGAAAAACAGGGATCCAGCCCTGATGTGGCGCCTCCAGATAAGTAGTTTAATTGCTAACCCAGAGTGCTAGAGGGAGGGGAAATTTAAGCTAAATTAAAAGATTAAAAAGATATTTTTTCATCAAGTGGCAAAATAGAAGGAATGGATGAGTCTGCCCAGGAGAAAATGAGCAGAAAAGAACTGTGAATGTTGTGAAAATACATCCATTAGGCCTGCCTTATTGAAACGTGCCTTTGCCAATGCATCCAGCCCTGTATTTCCATGGCAACAGGGCATTGTCAACAGAGAAGAAAGTGTTTTTATCAGGGATGGGCCCAAACACGTAAAAGCCATTTCGATTTGGGGGCAGTGTGATCTTCTCTAATCAATACTGCACACATAATAATTACACTTGCCACTTTTTTCATAAATCTTCACTTTTTTCTTTCATTTCCTGCAGCTTGACATCACTGTAAACTGTAGCCAGGTTTAAATTTCCTGCTCTTTTTTATTCTCCACCTTGTCTCTATCTGCAACACACAGGTGCTTTGTGCAGTGGATTACTATTTGTAACTCAGTATATAATGTCCTAACAGGTGGGATTAGCCTGAGTTGAAACATCTACTGGTCTTCTAGGCATCATCCAGTAAGACAATCCACAAAGATACCATCCTAAATGCTGGTCATGGCACAGGCTGGAGGTACTAACCAAATGGAGGATCTAGAGTCTCTGTCTCTTGGATATAGTTTCTAAGAGATGTTAAGACCAAGCTTCTAACAAATCTTGGCTCTCAAAGAACTTATGGGACTTTTTGTGAGAATTACGATGTTAATTCTGCTGTCCTGGTCATATCAGGTGGAGCATCCTGCCTTCCTAAAGTCCTCCTGCAGTTCCAGTTAGATATCTGCTTCTTGGCTTCCTGTCTTAAACTGATGTGTGGCATTGCAGTTTGATAAACAACTACTGGGTTCTCATTAGAAGCTGTTGCATTTCAGTGGTTGCTCAAACAGTGGGTGAGTGGGTGTATGTGTAGAGAGAGGATGTAAGAGATTTAGACATTGATCTTGATTTTCCATTAAAATTAGAGGTAACTAGATGTCTAAATCCCCTATATGGCTTTCAAAATCTCAACAATATTCCATAATATACTTTGGAATGAAAGTTGTTGGAGAAATGTAGAACAAACATCTTTATATTCTATTATGATGAAAACTAGGCTTAAAGTCATGAACTCTTTTCTGCTTTGATATCATAATGTTTTACTTTGCCATTTGTGGACAGCTTTAAAAGCATATTTAATCTCTAAATTCCTGTGGAGAAATATGATTTTATGAGCATAAGTAAAATCAGTTCTGCATTTGCCCTTTTTAGATATTATAAATAGAGGAGGCAGAAGGAAACTATTTTTCCTCACTGCATGGCATTGTGTTTGAAAGGTACGTGAGGGTCAGAGGATGCAGAACTCGGGTGGTCACTGGGTTGTTTTTATATATTCAGTCAAGTGTTTGGCACCCAAATTAATTTCCTGGAACTGTAACTGAATGAGGGGCTTAGATCACTTGTTAGCTTTTCAGCATTCTGCACCATAGTAGAGGAAGGGAGCTAAAGGCGATATTAGCATTAGTATCATTTTAACATAAGTTAATGGCGTGCATTCAGATGGTGCCTTTCATTAAGAAAAATAAAAAAGGTATTTACAAACTGATTTAACAACTTTGGGCCTGATTCACTCCCACTTACACTGGTTTTATTTCAGCGTAAGATGATTGACTTCAGTGTAGTTACTCTTAATCTATTTAAATGAAAGACCAGAACCAGGCTCTGTACATGCAGCACAGACTTCATCCACCTAGGATGGAATGCAGCAACTCTGTAATAGTGAATGATGATATTACACAACAGTTCAGGATAGGATGTAAATTAGATCCCAACTGTGACATCTGTTTATATATCATCGGTCTGTATGTATGTCTAATCATCTATCGGCCTGGCTGCCTAAGCACTTGTCGTAGGTAGCTCCCTTTGATATAACTGGGGCAGACATACTATCCTGATAGTGTCTGATCTTGCAAGCTGTGCAAGATTGGGCTAATTCACTACTTGGATGGGAGACTTTGAAGAAAGTCAAAATGTTACTGCTATTTTGATTCTTCCAGAGATAGGTTCAGCTTGAGTACGGGGAGAAGGAAGGTTTAGGTCATTCCTTATTTTATCAGAATTCAGTTGTTCTCAGTGCAGAGACATACCCCTTTCTCTTGAGTGCTCTTTCTGTATCTCGGTCTGGTACAATGAAGCCCACGCTAAGAGATTTGACATTCTCCTGAGCATTTTGGGAACACCTGATGTTCTCTAACCACTGGCAAAATAATTAAGAAACTGGGTCCTAGGCTAGGAAAAAAAGAGGCTACCAGTATTTCTGGAATGGATTCCACTGGAGCTACTTTCTTGAGTTGATGACCAGACTCCTTCCCCTACAAAATGAGCTGAGCCTACTGGAACCTGTTCAGGTGCAATCATAGCCCCTGCGTGATCACATGACAGAGGGGACTATTTTCTGATTGGCTTCTCATTTATCTGAATGGGAAAGGTAGGTGGAGTGTGAACATTCAGCCAGAGTGCCTTTCCTCCTTGATTTGCCCTCCTTTCTTTTCCCTGGTTTCTCTTTCCATTCTGTCTCTTTCTGTCTTCTTCTCTACTAGAGCAGCACCATAAATGAATGTAGGATTCAGTGATAGGACATGCACAGAGGTAGAAGTGACTAATCTAACAAGACCCTCTCTTGAAGATAGTAGTAACAGTTGGAGTAATGGAATGAATGGAGAAGAGATATCAGGGAGGTTATCTCAGGTGCTTGCTCCCCAGTTAAACCTGGATTCAGAAGCTGTGCTAGGACTGAGCCTTCACACTGGTGGAGCATGGCTAAGGCTGACAATTTTAGCCCAGCTGCCAAATAAAGGACCCAAGACTTGATGGTGAAACACTGATCTCCTGCCTGGTTGAACAAAGCCCAACATAAATTCTGTTCCCACCTCTGACTTCTCCTTCAAGAGCATCATTAGCTATGGGGTAAGGGGGGCAGTTACCCCCAGAGCTTGGTTTGCTCCTCCCCCTCGCCAGACTTTTCATAGGTCTATATACTCCATTATGTCTTCCACTTTTTGCTGCCATTCCCCAACCCCCACCACCGCCTTTATAGAATATAATATAATCATATGTAATGTTCTATATGCTGACACAACTTTGCCCTCCTCACCCCCCTACTCTTGAAGAGATTTTTGTCTTCCTTTAGGGTTTTTAGTTGAGCAGGGATATTAATTAGCTGCTATGCATATGCTCGATTATTAGTACAAAGGTTAAAGGCAACCTTGCCCACTAGACTACTGATTACAAAGAGCGGATGCTGATCCTGGGTATGGCAGAAATAGATGGGCATGCAGTAAATCTGCTCCTTGGAGAAGTGAACTGGGAACCAGGACTCCTGGGTTCTATTTCTGCCATCGAGTCACAGTGCAACTTGGAGAAAGTCACTTAAACTGTCTGTGCCTAAGGATGAGAACCTCTCAGGAGTTTTTATGGGAATTAATTCATATCTGAAAAGCACTTTGGGATCCCTGAATGAAAGGAGCTAAATAAATGCAAAGTATTTTATTGTTTTATTATCTCCCCTATAGGCTAGAATGAGGACGCCTTGCTACTCACACAATTAGGTTTCTACAGCTGCAGCCTCTTAAGAAGTTAATATATGCTGCATCTTCACATCTAGGTATGGAGAGAGACCCCAGCCATCCCACCCATCATTTACTTTTCTCCCCCTACCCCATGCTCTCTCTTGCATTAATAGCAGCGACGGCATTAAAGTAACTTTATCTCTTTGGCGCACACATATAAAAACTCAATGGCGGGTAGTATTTTGAGGCTTATTGCTGAGTGCGTAATGACTGCACCTTTTTTGGATGAATGAATTCAGTGGGTGACAGGTATGTAATTCATGGCTTTGTAAAAAGCTTTGAGAGGAAGTGTATGAAATGTACTATATAAATGCCAATACACTTATACACTTTAAAGACTGTGGGTTGAGTCATAGTCAGGGTAGGTTTGGGAGGAGGGGATCATAAATAGCAGAAGAACAGCAGGTTTCTCAGGGTAATGATGACTGGAGATTTATGCAGTGGTTGCTTAAATGTACCCACTCTCTCTAGGTACTATATAGCCCTCATTACTGGAGCATCTGAGTGCCTCACAAACATTAATGAATTTATCCTCACAACGCCACATAAGCCAGGGAAGTATATTTCCTCGCTTTTACAGATGAGGAACTGAGGCAGAGAGAGTTTAAGTGACTTCTTTATTGTATATACAGGAAATATGAAGCGAAAAAGTACGGATTGAACCCATAGTTCCTGAGTTACACCCCAGTACCTTAATCTCAAAACTGTTCTTTCTGTCTGCTCCCATGTGAATGGATAGAGGTATAGCATGCCATGACTTCCATTATATACTACCCAATGCAGAGAGGTGGGGATGTGGCTGTTAAATCTACAAATACCCCATTACATCAAAACAGAGTTGTTGTGGGTCTCAAGGGTTAAGACTTATCCAGCCTTTTCCCTTCTGGACACACAGGGGCACAACTCCTTTGACTTCAATGAAGTTGCACTCGTGGATGCCAGTGGTTAATTTGAACCCCGGAGCCATAGGACTGAATGGACTAGCGTCAATGAATTTGAAAGGATGGATTTGGACAGTAAGGGCTAAAATGTCACAGGGATAATGGAAGGTTATTTGCTGAGCCTGTGAATGTTCATGAGTGGCCAGCACTGCCATTAGTTATTTTGTTATGATATTTTGGAACTGCAATAATAACGTTTATTAAGCTTGGAATTTTCAAAGGTTCAGAGGGAGTTAGGCACCAGTGGGATTTAGGTTCCTGATTCCCTTGGGCAATTTAGACACTCCCACCCTAAATGTTCAGCACCAAACTAGCACCAGTGTTATGAAGATGACTCAATAGTCACAAAGTGCCTTCCAGGGAGACATATAGAACACTGGTACATTTTTGCATTGAGATGAGACTGAGCCAGAAAGTTTGGAACCTGAGATAAACTTTCCCAAATGCCTTTCTGTGTGGGGATGGGGCTAGGGACATCGAATTTGGTTTGGCCCATTCTAGAGATAGGACTCTCCTGTCACACTGCTTTTAGGCTAGTGTAACTCTATTGTCTTGCTGTAGGTTTGTACATATGGAACAGCCAGCTAGCCAGTCATATGGACCTAGTTGGAGCTCTGCCTAGGTGATGTTGCATCTGCAAGGAGCCTACATCTTTTTGGCTTTGCCTTGCTCCTGAAGACAGCACAATGGAGTGCCAGTCCTGGTTAGGACCCCTGGGAGTAACTGTCATACAAATAATTAAAATAATATTTAACACAAGAAAAGGGATTCAATGGGGAGATCACGGTATGCAAATGACTGTAATGAAATCTCACAAAGTCACGTCCTGCATTTTATACACAACTCCGCATGTAAGAAGGACGCCTCCCTACCTCTGCAGTGTAAGTGATGGGATGGACTGGGAAGGAGCGGGATTTATTTAGTTTGTCTGAGAACTGGAGTAGGTTAGATGGTCTAACTTTTAAAGGCGCATTGAAATAAAGGCTATAAACAATGTACAGTCTAGAAACTAATTAAACAAAGAATCTAAATCACAGCAGAGTGAGTGAGAGTTTGGAGCTTTTACTTGTGATGGCTCTTGGTCTTTAAAATAAAAGGGACAAAGCAACAAGTTGTTCTGCTTTAACACTCTCCCCCCACCCTCCCCGCATTTTACCTGCAGAAACTGTGATGACCTCTGATGCACAGGGAACGCTAATGGCAACAGAAGCGAGCAACCTACAAGGCTGATATGGCCCCCATTACTTTAGTGTGGAGCCCCTCACGGTCTTTAATGTGAGATAGGGCTGGGGTAGTATCCCATTTTACAGCTGGAACTGAAGCACAGAGTGCCTGGGCCATCCTGTCTCTCCGAGCTGTCTAGATAGCTAGTCAATTGTAAACGTCAAGCAGTTTCCCAAGAGCTCTCCTCATCTGGGAAGAGGAATGCAGAGAGCTGAGCTGCAGCGAGAGGTAGAAGGCAATGTGGGCTAATGGCTAGAGTAGGGAAAGAACATTTGGACACTTGAGGTCTCTTCCTTGCTTTCTCACTGTGGCCCAGATTCAACGGAGGTTGCTTAAGCGCTTGCCTGCTTTTAAGGATGTGCTTAAAGTTAGGCATGTGCTTATGGACCTTGCTTCATGAGTGCCTGTGTGACCTCAGGCACATCACTTAACCTCTATGTGCCTCAGTTTCCTCAATCTGTGTGGTTGGGGTAATGACACTGACTTCCCTCATTGTGAGGTCGTATGAGTTCTCAGATGACAGGCACTTTCTTATAGGCAGGGCTGGTATTAAGGATACCCGACAAGTTCTGTTATAAGTCCTGTTTTCTGTTGCTTACAACTTTGCCAAACTTTAACATTTAGGGCTGAGATTTTCCACACCAGGTGTCTCCCTCAGGCTTCTTTTTATTAATGAATTAATTATAATTATTATGATTACAATTTTTCAACCAAAATAGTTTGCCTCTTTCTGAGAATGAGGCTAGGAAATAATATTTTATTTTGCTCATGTTAAAACATTCTGGCAACCTTTCTTTGAGAAGCTCTAGCACCCCCATGCTTTGGAGCAGGAACTTAACATTTGGCAAGGCAATGGCCTTTGCGTCAGAGATGTGCCTTTTGCCACCCCAGTGAAAAGTTATACAACTTTGAAAGACAACAGGGGCAGGCTGTCTGAGAGCAACTGCGTTATCTGCTCTTCCTGTATCCAGTCTAGGCCTACGAATGAGCATATTCTTTAGGGGACGAATTTTAACTTGGGCATGAATCTTTATTCTGCCCTGTTCCTCCCCCTTCCCCCGACCTTTCTTTTTTTGTAATCTCATTTCCTTTTACTCCTTCTCTTCCTCTTTTTCTACCTTTTTTTGTCTTTCTCTTTCTTTTCTTTTCCTGCCCTCCCAGCTTTTCATTACTGTCATCTTTTTTCCCAACCACTGAACCCTTGATGTTGCTCTAATTGACAGACAGGGTTTAAAAGCACATTGGAAGGCGCCTGTCTTTTTAAATAGACTCCTGTCTCATCAAAAGATGTACAGCAACATTCCATTAGAGCACATCATTTGAAAATAGATTCGGCTTTTAGCAACTGCAGTTGCATTTTTATAGTTAGGTTGTTCTGCTAGGTTCTCCTTCTCCCACTTCTCCCTCCACCCCCATTTTTTAAAAAAGACATTAAAGAAATATTAAAGATTACTTTTGTTTGTTTGAGGTTTTCTTCTATAAACCTCTCAGGTGCTTATGCATTCAGTTCAGTTTTCACAGTTAAGGCACGGATGTTTGGAACTGAACATGATGATGCAAAATAGACAAGCACTGAAAACAATGAGGTAATGACTGGGAAAAAAATTAGCCTTCCTCCATGGCCTCTTTGCTGGTTGTCAGGAATGTCCTCATGGACCGATAACATTTTTTTTTAATTAGGACTAAATCATGGCTTTGCCACAGACCTGTGCAATAGGGCAGTCTGTTGCTGCACACTCCCTGAAGCGGGCCCCAGGAAGTAGGCTGACTTTTCTGAGTTTCCCCTCTTTTCCAGGTTGAACAAACCCACTCTGCATCAGCCCTATACCTGGTGCAGTGTACTTCACCCAGTGGCCTTGTCTAAGCATTTGGAGTCAGAGCCAAAGATCCATCACCTACTCCTTTTCTGCCCCTTTTCTGCCCACATGTTTAGTGAGGAGACAGAGGCCCCATGGAGTCTGCTCCGTCCCCTGCACTCAGGGGTGAAAGTAGCTTACAAGACTTACCAGTACTGCTGGAGTTCTGAAGGGGGCGTGGCCTCAACCAGAAGAGGCCTGGTCTCAAGTGGAAGAGGCGGGGCCTCTCAAGATTTAAAGGCCCTGGGGCACCAGCTGTGGCTGGGAGACCCAGGGCCTTTAAATCAACCAGGGGCTCCCAGATGAAGAGGTGGCTGGGAGCCCCCTGGGGCTCAGGGGCAAATTAAAGGGCCCAGGGCTCCAGCTGCCGGGGGGAACCCCGAGCTTTGCGGGGCTGGGACAGGGATTTAAAGGGCCCAGAGCTCCTGCCACTGAAGGGAACCCCGAGCCCTTTAAATCCTGGCCCCAGCCCGGCTGCCAGAGCTGTGGCCGGGATTCAAAGGGCTCTGGGCTGCCTGCAGCTGTGGGAGCTTTGAGCCCTTTAAATCTCGGCCCCTACCTGGCCATTGGAGCCGTGGCCAGGATTTAAAGGGCTCTGAGCTGCCCACAGCGATGGGGAGTTTTGGGCCCTTTAAATCTCAGCTGTGGCTGGGATTTAAAGGGTTCTGGGCTGCCCGCAGCCATGGGGAGCTCTGATCCCTTTAAATCCTGTCCCCTGCCTGGCCATTGGAGCCGCGGCCGGGATTCAAAGGGCCGTGGCTGGGATTTAAAGTTCTCTGGGCTGCCCGTAGCCACAGGCAGCCCAGAGCCCTTTCAATCCCTGCCGTGGAAGCCGGTGTGGTCCAGCACGGTGCACTGGCTCTTGCTGGTACGCCGTACCAGACTGGACTGGCTTACTTTCACCTCTGCCTGCACTGCTACTCATGTTTAAGGGTGCATCTTAACCTCCCTTACTCCCCTGTGCAGGGGATTAAGGGTGCATCTTAACCTCCCTTACTCCCCTGTGCAGGCACATAGGATAGCCATGATCTGGTCCTTCTTTATGAAATTGATACGCTTAATCTCTCTCTCAATACCAAGAGCAGGACACAGCTGCTGGCACTGCCATAATATAAAGGAGATTCTGTTGATGTTTTCCTTCCAGTAGCTGGATCAGTGGAGATTCTGGGTCAGAAGAGAAGTGGCTGGCTTCTGGTAGGCGGTTGGATAGGTGTATAGGTCGGGGAGGAGCTGAGGTTCTCATTTGCTGGGAGAGTGCTTTTGGTCAAGGGGACTAGGTGAGTTTCTGGCAGCAGGGTGAGGGGATCCAGTGGGTGTCTGTTTCAGGAGGGTTTAACAAGTAAGATTTCTAGCAGGTGCCAGGTGGGGGTGTCATTTGGTTAGGAAGTTTCCAGATGATGAAAAGGAACTGGAGTCATCAGCAGAGCCAGTCTTAGGGCTAGGCAAACTTTGCAATCACCCGGGATGCTCTTTTGCCTGTGGAATGTTCTTAGTTTCGGGGTGTGGCACCAACCAAGCAGCCTTGTAGTTTTTCAGCAGGAGATGTAGAAGGGAGGACAGTGTGGGAGCATCAGTGGGAGTCTTCTGGTTGGGAAGAAGTGAGGGAAGTCATTAAAGAACCAAGAGCTCCTTTCAGTAGTCCTTCCCCCTATCTTCTCCTTGGCAATCTTATAGATATAGATATATGTAGCTAGATAGATATAGATACACACGCACACACTCACACACACACTTATTGAATATTTGCATAGTGTCATAGCATATTTGCATTCTGAACTTAATACAAGTTAAAGATGGAAAATCTCTCTTAGGATAGCCAATCCCTTCCCTTGCAGATGTAGCCCTATCAAAAGCTGTTCTATGTAATGATAATTACAGTACTCGTGAAATTGTGAGGCTCAGCTGGTACCTGTGCCATGACAAGCACTGATACTTGATAAAATTATCAGTTTTGAAGTGCATTTACCCACTGGTATACAAGTAGTATTTTAGCCAGTCACAACTAAGACAACATGACAATTATCTTCCCGCAACCAGTAAAACCCTTATTGCTGCTCTAAGTGTCTAGTAATAGCTGCAGAGAGATGGCCTCAAGCTATGCAGTATGGACCTGGATCCCAACTTTCCTCCGAATTCAGAGGTGCTCAGAGCTGAGGTTTTAGTTTGGGCCCCATGACACAGATGTGATCAGACACAAAGCTGGAATTCAGATCTGAATTTTCTCCAAGTTTAGGGATGTTTACAGCAGATGTCTGGTGTGGACCCATCTCTACAAACAGGGCACTCAGACCTTCTTCTAGGTCTGGAAATCACTTGAAACCCTCCACCAAGACTCCTGCCCAGGTCCCCAAACCCACTCAGTCCCCCTCTGATTAGTTCATTTTGTAGAGCAGGTGGTCCTTGGGATAATCCCTTATTTGTCTTTCCTCCTTCGACGCCCCCAAACACGCACATCACAATAATCCTCTCTCTGACCATGGACAGGGATCCTCTGAGATCTGCTCCCTGTTTCCTCCGAGCTTCAGCCAGAGGGGTTAGTAGAGAGTGACACCCTGGGGGGCTGAGCAAGCTGCCTCTGATTCCCTCCTAGTCCCCTCTAGTCTATGGAGCTAAAGAAATCATTCCTTTTCTATATCCACCACTGATCAGTAGCTGGAATGTAATCAACCCCCACACCTCCACACCGCTATTCATTCTAGCTCTACTGCTATTAAGTCCAAGACAGAGGCAGCCGCCACACATTCCAGCCCCGGTTTGGGAAAAGCTCAATGATCCTTTCTTGCTATCCATGTTCTGGTTTCTTGAGTAATAGCGATAATCTGTCGCTTTGTTGCATCCTCACAATAAATGACTTCTGAGATTGATTAAAACCCCTCAGCTCGGCCCCGGCTCTGCATCGATTTTAGCTGCTGCTGTTTCTTGCTTTGTGTACAACACATCATAGAAAACAGAGACGGAAAAGACCTATTAGGTTCCATCTAGTTCAGCCCCCCTAGGGGGCCCATAGAGGATTGTTCCCTGCACTGTATTCTCCACTGATCTCTCCGGTCCAGTTTTAAATGGCTCAGGAGATACCACTGCCAACTCTTCCCTTGAGACATCCCTCCACAGCCAACTATAGATCTCAGTGTTAAAAGGAGACTGGCTTCCCAAAACTCAGCCTTTGCTCTTTACCCTTAGCTACAACATATCCACTTTAAATTCACACCCTCCCTTATTCCAGATTAACGTTTACGTGTAGGCAAGACATAATACTCAGACACATGAATAGGAGGGATCCTTAACAGGAGACAGGGGAATCTTGAAAAGGAGAAATCTTGACATGTGCATCAGCACGGGACCTGGTGTATTTTACACTCCCAGGACTTGCATCTCTCCTCCCTTGCACCTTGTTTCATCACTGATACATGGGCAAAGTGTGTGCAAAACACTACCCAGTCAGAACTGGTTATTCATTCATTTCATACCTTTTTAGCCCTTACCCTCATGGGCATAGTTTGGGGGTGGGGGGCAGCCTCGAATAGGCATGGAATTTGTCCCCCCCACCCCATGCGCAGCCCCATTGCCTGACTGGAGCTGCCCTCCCACCCAATATAGAAGTAAAATTATGCCTATTCTCACCCTCCTTACGGTGCAGCTTCTTATCACTACTCCAGCACTGCCAATAACCAGAAAGATGGCTTCCCTCTCACCCCCAGGAATCCATGTGCGTAAGAGGAATCCCCAGATGGCATAAAACTGGCATAACAATTCTATGACATCATCTCTCCCAACCGCTGCAATAGGGGGCACGATCCAGCAATCCCTCCTGCAGCCATGGAGAAGAGGAATAACATATAGCAGCCCTGAGATGTCTCTAAATTGCCTCAGGGGAATGGATCAGAGGTAGGGAGAAAGCCTAATGGTGGCTTACAATCACCTTTTCACCCCTCCATCCCAAGCTGTGCCAAGCACAGCTCTGGTATAGCCCAGGATCCAGCCCATTTTGCACAGATATAAACAAAGACACAAGGGTCAGGGCAGTGGAGAATCAGGCCCTTAGTTTCTGCTTCCCTTTCCAGGAGTAAGGAAGTTCTTTGGACTTGGACACATTGCAGGACCTGTCCCTTTTATGCCAGACTGTAAAATGAGAGCAGACTTTGTCTCCCATCATGCCCACCTCACTCCCTCTGGGCTGTAGAAACGTGGGGTGGGGAGCTCATATGGTGGAGAGAAACAGAAGCCACCTAGGAAGGGGTAAGTGGTCTCAGTTGAGCAATCAGTACTTGCATGGAGTAGTATCCACCGCAACGGAAAGGGCAGTGGGTGGAGAAAGCGCAGATGAGCACCATCCCAAGGCTATTTATTCATCTCTTTTCTTGACTAATACTCAGACCTTCACGCTTGTTGTGCTTGCTCCCATTCCAGCGCTGATGTATTAAAATCAGCTCCTGTGTGTGCAGAAATAGAAGAGGGGGAAGGGAAAAAGAACATGCTCCCAGCATGTTAATCCTTCCTGTGATGTGTGTGATTTACGTTTCATCAGCACCCACCAACCCCACAGTTACAACAGCCCATTTCCCTCAGATATGCCCACAGTGAACTGTTCTGTGCACCATTGCAATTCCTGTAAATGGCAACTGCAGACTAGCACCAGTTTGCTCAAAGGCAGCACGTTCTTACCTTAATGAATGAATTAATTTATGCCATTCTTCGCTTTTATAAGGACATCTGCTCAGCTGACTTCAGCCATTTTACAAGCCTGTTCACAGATGCCAGAAGGAGGGATCACTCAGCACTCAGAGAGTTTATTTAAATGCTTCCCCAGTTAGTTGCTTTTACCCCATGAGGCTATCCACAAAAGCAGAGAAGACTCAGTGGAAACACACACATCTTGAGACTAATTCTGCTTTCAGTTACACCCCTTCGGCTACAATGACTTCAGCAGAGTTACTCCAGATTTACACCACTAACAATGTGAGAGCAGAAACGTGCTCCGTGTAAGTGTGTGTGCGTGCAAACCATGATGTTTTGGGGGATGGTCCTGCTTTGAGCAAGGGGTTGGACTAGATTACCTCCTGAGGTCCCTTCTAACCCTGACAGTCTATGATTCTATGGTTTTAGATTGATTTTGGTGAACCAGAAAAGGCTATTTTAAGCTGGTTTGTGTTTTGCCCTCTATCACAAGCATAAATGTATATGGCTTAGTTAGGAGACCTAGGTTCTAGTTCTGACTCTTCCAGTGTCACTCAACCATACCATGACAGTAGTAGTAGGTTGTAATCCACTATCTGGACCAGCTCTAGAGGAGGAGAAGACACATACTTATCCAATGTGTTTCACTGATATTTGCTGACAGCAGTGGAATGATGAGATTGAGGAACCTTGGGTTCCATTCCAGTCTCAGGAGGGGAGTGTTCACTAGTGGTCACAAACATTTCTGCCTCTTCCTATCAAACCTGATCCCTTTGACTCCAGCCTGTCCCTGTTCTATCACTTCCTTATTCCTCACTGCTTGACTTAGTCCCCTCCTCCTTGCCTATCCAGTCTTAGTCTCCACCTCTAATGTTTCTCATCCAGTCCTACTCTCCTTGACCACTCAGTCCTAATCTCCCTCTCTGGGCTCCCTGTCCAAGTACCAGCCTCCCCTACACTCCCAGTCTCAGTATCCTTGCCCAGTTCCCTCCCCTTGTCCTGACTCATTGTCTCCAGTCTCTTTGTCCACCCAGTTGCAGTTATCCCTTCCTGGTTCTTCATCCAATCTGTCCCCCTGCCTCTCTTGGCTCCGAGTCCCAGTTTCACATGGTTCCTTGTCCCAATCTTCTCCTTTCCCTTCCCTAAGTTTGGATCTTGTCCCCTCTGCATTTGAATCAGACAGATGCCTCTACACTGCCTGAGCAGCAGCGGGGGAGGGAGGGTGAGCTGAGAGCACAGGAGAGAAAAGCTTCCTGATCTCACTTCCAATGCATGGCCCCACCCCAGCCCAGAGAAACCAGGATCAGCAATGACAACAGAAGAGTCCATCTGCACTTTGGGGATGGCACATGTCAGTCTAGTCAGAACTCAGAGCTGACAGGCTGAAGCATGCTCAGAGAGTATGGAATCATCCAAGGTTTTAGCAGCTAAACTCTAAGCACTTTACTGAGTATTTGAGTTTGTAGGTTTTGGAAAGGCTTAAAACAGTGCCAAATTTGGATACATTTTCACAGGAACAGCAAAAGGCACATCCATGACACAAAGGTCATCTCCCTGCCAAATTTCAAGTTCTTTCTCCAAAGCAATGGGGGTGCTAGGGCGTCTCAAAGAAAAAGTTGCCAGGAATTTTCTTTTTAATAACAAAACAACATGTTTGCCTAGGTTCAGCTTGGAAATGGCAGAATTCTTTTGGCTGCAACTTTCCAAAAAATTCAGCCAGAGGTAGACACCCAGAATGAAAAATTTCATCCCAAATGCTTGAAGTTTGGCAAAGTTAAAAGCCCCTGAAAAAATTTGAAAGTGTTGGCCAACTTGTACAAGGGATGGGTACTACTAGCCTCTCTTTGGAATGAGCCTAGTGTCTAGAGAGGTTAAAGATTTATTAGATCATCAGGTCTGTCCCCTGCAATGCTGAGATGCAGTACCCAGGGAGAGGAGGTCATTGCTTCTAGCTAGGACTACTGGTATTTTCATGATATTCATGAGATTACAGTTTAGCTATGAACACACATTGGAGGCTAACACTTCGCACAGAATGTCCTAGCCTGACAGTAACACATTTACTATCCATTTAAACAAAAGGGAAAGCCAATGCTGCTATTTTTAGGTGTTCGTCCTAGTATGAAAAATAATAATATAGTGTGTTTGGCTGGAGTATTTTCCCTTTCATTAGCATGACTCTAAAGCACCTTCAGCTTAAGAAATTAAATTTGACAGGTGATTAGTCCATAATGTGGTGCAATCTCTTTGGGTATTGGAAAGAAAAATGGAAACTGGCTGAGATATTTAACTTTGAAATGTCTGTTTCGCAGGTGGCGGAAAGGAACTTTGGTGTCTTGTCATCAGGTGCTATGTAATGCACAGGGAAGACTTATCTCAGCCCCCAAATAGGTTTGTAAATAACACATTCTGGAGTGATTACAATGGGAAATGGGCTGAATCAGGAAGGTCAAATCTGGAAGCTGATCTGCATCTCATGGGCTGTGGGCTCACATATGCAGTCCATGATTGTTCCATTATAAGAATGGCCTGGAACCATGAAGTTTGAATCTGAACTTCCCTGGCTGATCTCTACCTTCAGATTGAAAAAGGAAAGCCTCCCATGGGCTGTATGTTGCTATGTAACTGTTGCCATCTTGTCATCTTGTTTTCTATGCACTGCCCCATTACATTTCAAGGGGGCGGGGTTGTGATACACACACACACACACCATGTTCTCTCTCACACATGGAGACTTTTCTTGTGCACACTTTTTGGTTCATTGTTTCTCTTGATCCACAAGTCATTCAGGCTGACAATTGCTCTTTGTCTAGGGAGAAACACAAAATCCAAATATCACAGAAGATCCATTTTCTGATTTAGTTGAAAAAGACTAGATCAGACCTTTCGAAGAGCTCTGAATCCTTAACTCCTCTCCTTTGGCTAATGTGATACAAATCAGGAAAAGAAAAAAAAAGAAAACAGGCTTTGTTTACCACTGAGATAAATTCCCCTTTCCTACTTTTTCGCCAACATTCCCCAGCCATAATCCCTGCTCCCTTTTCTAATGTGTTTTTTGCTATAAAAGCCCACAGGAAGCCATGCTGCAGGGCAGGGGTAGGCAATCTATGGCATGCATGCCATAGGCAGCACGAGAGCAGATTTTCAGTGGTACTCACACTGCCTGGGTCCTGGCCACAGGTTCGGGGGGCTCTGTATTTTAATTTGTTTAAATGAAGCTTTTTAAACATTTTAAAAACCTTATTTACTTTACATACAACAATAGTTAAGTTCTGTATTATAGACTCATAGAAAGAGACCTTCTAAAAAGGTTCAAATGTATTACTGGCCCGTGAAACCTTAAACCAGAGTGAATAAATGGATTCAACACAGCACTTCTGAAAGGTTGCTGACCCCTGCTATAGGGTAAGGAAGGACCTTCTGAGCTGAGGACTTACAGCTGCTATATTCCAGAAAAACTCCAAAAGGGACTGAGCAACTGCCCCAATCAGTCACCTACAATGGGATGAGACACTCTGAGCCTTATTACCACTGGGCTTGACAACCTGAGCAGGTGTTCACTTTGTGTACTGTACATTCACCGGCAGTACTGTTTGCCTGAAGAGCAGACAAAAGAAAAGCTGTTACTGAAAGGCTTTGAATTGCTTGGGAGAGGGAAAAAGACATTCAGGCTGGGTTTTAACCTGCCACAGGTGTAAATCATTAGCTCTTAAGAAACCTTGTACCTCAGAGTGAGGTAGAGAGGCGCCTAGTTCATCTGGGAGCTAACATTTTTCACCTGTAGGTCACAAGGTATCTTCTTCAATGCCCACTCGCCTAAGGAGAGGAAAGTTATAAATTGGGTTCTCTGAGACTATTGCTTTTTAGGGAGCCTGTGGAGTGGGTATTGCATCTTGAGCAGATTAATGCTCATATTAAACAGCTGGGATGTGAGGGGATAATCTTTCCAGGTCTCTCTAACTTTTACTAGATCCCAGTAGTTCTTTTTCTACCATTAGAAATTCTTCTTCAAGATAATAAAGGGAGAGCTTCTGCCCCAAAATACCCCAATGAAGTGACTCAAATGTTATCTTGGTGTTCCCAGTGACTGTAGGTTGCAATGGCTAGTTTAATAGGACATGTTTTTGCCTATTTCTCCTCAGTAGAACAGATGATTCTGAGTATATTGCTATGCCTAGAAATTCTTGGCTGGATTCCCCACATGAGTAGTAATGTAGTATCACTCACTTTCCACTCCAGTGCTAGATTAGAAGGGAAAAATCACAGGGAGGTACTAAGGTGAAAAGGAAAACACACTCCAGAGAACTGCAAGGTGGGGGAATATGTTAATAACAAGAGAAGGTAGGTCGGGTCTTTTCTCAGGCAGCCCCAGCTGGTTTCATTGTAGCTCTGTGTGTGTAAATAATGAAGAAACCTCATGTGCAGGCTTTTTTTTTTTTTTTTTTCCTTTTTACAAATGCCATTAAAAAGAGGGGAGTGCAAAGCAGCTTAGAGCTGACATTTCAAAGAGTGGGTGGGGGTAAAAATGTCAGGTAAACAGGATAATTTCTACCTTCCCCCTACCTCTAGCCTGTGTGAGGGATAGATAATGGCAGCAAGAGAAAGCAAAGTCTACTGTGGAATTTAGCTCTTAAAAAAAAAAAAAAATGAGTGAGACTGCAAACAAGCAACTGCATGTGCTTCTGAGGCGTCTGCTTTGAACCTTACCAACAGGGACTGTACAATGTGGTTCTTCTCTTTCTCCCTCTCCCTCTCGTCTCCTAACTTTTGAAGCAAAACACTTACGTGCAAGGAATGTTGGAGCATTTGACAGCCGGGAAGATAGTGGAGCAAGCCAAAGAGGAGGGGGCTGCTTGCTTTTCTTTAATCAAAAAAAGAAGAAAGGGGAGGAAGAAAACAGTGGTGGGATTTTTTTCCCTTCCTTAACAAGCCTCAAGAGCATGGCCTGTGTTGAATCAAGTGGATAGTTAGAGGAGAAGGGCTGTCAACAGGATCTTGCTGCTGCTCTTCTTTAAAAACAAAAAACAAAAAAAAAAAAAAAAGAAGAGAGTAAGCAAGCAGAAGAGAAGGGCTGTTGTGATAGTTGCTCTCCAGTCACAAAATTCTTTGCCTGCACACTCCCTGCCAGGAGACACTATTTTTCAGGGAGTGTCTCATAAAGAGGGTTGCCTGTGTGGCATTTCTGGTGAGGGTGGATGGTATGTGAATTTCTCGCTACCCCTGTCACGTGCCTGGTTTTCCAAATAACCCCTAGTGACAGGCACTCTTGTGGGTACCATGAGGTACCTAACTTGGCAGGGGTTAGGAGTTATGCATGCAGAGACCAGAAGTTCCAGCAAAGTGGTAGGTGCTTTTTGGGTGCTGAGTAATTTTGAAAACCAGGTGTCTAAAGGGGAGTGCTCTTGAAAATCTGTCCCCCAGTTCCTATTAACAAGAAAGGATGATTTCATACACTACATTTTACACTGGCATTAGCAAGAGTTGTGTGAATTAGAGAGAAGCCCAAATGAACAGCTCAGATTTGAATGTGCCTGAACTTTGAGGAAATTTGGAACCAAATCTGAACTTGGCAGATGGTCCCCATCTATATAATGGGTAAACCAGAAATGTGACCTAAATATTCTTAAACGTTGCAGGCGCATGGATTTGAACTCAATGGTGCAAGATCCTATATACTGTGTATAAGTCTCTGGCAACCCCCTTTCACTGTCCCCATCATCTTGTATGGTCCCCAACTCCATTGCTGTGGCCATAGTTGTGTATCTCCTTTGGAATGCATTTCAGATAGAAACACAGAATGAAAGGAGCCTCTCCAAAGATGCCAACTGTTCCTCTAAAAGACTTTGTACCTGCACTTATTGGGGGATGAGGGGAATAAATAATGGATGTCTTCCTGAGTAACTCATATTTTGGAGGAGAACAGGGGCCATATCCTTTGATAACATTGCCCTTTTTAAGTGCCTGGCTTGCTATTTATGCCGGAGTTGCTAGTTCTAAAAAACCAAGCTGCTGTCTGGGACAGATGTTAGATAGGCAAGTGGGTGTGCATCCTTCTTGTATCCAGCTTTAAATTCATGCAAACTCTCAGACTTTCAACTTCTTTCCCCCCCCCAACAACTCAAAAACTAGTCCACTGCAGAAACTGCTACATGCTGGCTGCAATAAGGGTGTGAAACGCAGGCATGCTGGCCAAAGATTACTCTTCATTTCCTGGCCCTAGCCATCTGCATGTGTGTTCCGAAAGGTCATCTGTCACATGGCAGGGGTCATTATCCAACTTACAGTCACACCAGCCAGCTACCACAGATGTCTGAATCAGCTACTGGGCTCCTACCATTATTATTAGATGTGGGTAGAGCAGATAAAACTACATAGAACTAGACTAGCAGGCTGGCAAGGGACAGACAAAACTGTTGATGCTAAGACAATAGAACCTGCCTCTAGAAGATTACACTCTGCACTCTACGGCAGGTATGTCGCAGAGATGGGATCTTAACTCAAATGCAGGATGGTGTGGGAGATGTGGTCTGTAAGGAGGTCACCGTAAGATCCTGGGAAAAAGGACTGATGGATTTGAAGGAGCAGAGAGACAATATTTGGAACAATGGGAGGCGCCAGGTTGTTGTTGTGAAGAGGCTTCCTTATCTGGCAGTGCTTGCTGGTAGCTTACAAAGGCAGGTTTTGCTCAGAAAGGAGTAAGGAAAATGTTTTCAGCCCTTCAGTGGGTAACCGGCTCCTGGAGCCTGTTGGGTCATTTGGAGTCTGTTTCTGGTATCCCAGCTTTCACTCAAGCTGTATTCCCAAAATGATGTTAAAGGCTATAAGGAATACAAGAGTGGAGAATATGCAGCAGAAGGACAGTAAAGGCATGTCTTGTGTGTTACATTCAATCATCATAAATGTAAAAGTAGGAGGAGGAAGATAAGGAGACAAACTAGGAAGGAAAGAGATCCAGTAAAAGGAGAGTGCTAGTAAGGTGTCTGCCCAGGATGGATGTCAGACTGAGCCCCATTCAGAACCTCACCCTGACCCTCATCTCAGTGGGGCCTATTTTTCTGTTCTGCTTTTTCACCGGGCTCAGCCACTTGGTGGGGATGTCAAATCGCTGCTGTTTTATTCAGATTTTCAAACAAATGTCCCTAGCCGTGGCCTTTACTGTTGATGATTTGCACTAGCATAGATGGCTCCTGTATGATCTGGTACTAATTGAGCTAGTGCCTCATCCAGCTGCTATCCCAGCATTTCCGCACCTTGTGCTGAACACCTTACGAAATAGAACGTCTCCAAAAACTAAGCTCAGAACAGTAGCTACCCTGGCATGAGAGAAGCCATGACTTCCGTACTCACTTTGTCTGCTCTAGATCACTTACTTTTCCAGCCAACTGGGCAAAAATGAATATCTCCTCCCGAGGAAATGTTGCTACTGTTACAACACTCCAGTGCTGGTATGCCCAAATCACATCCTGGCCTGCTGTTTTGCCATTGACTGTAGGTTTAACTCCTTCACTGCCAGATGCTCACCACAACTGCTGTGCTACTGTCATACTATTAACATTCCATTGAAACCAATGGACTGTTAGAAGGTACTTAGAACATCTGGCAGCATAATAGGTGTGTTCTAATGGGACATCCCTGAAACATTAGCAGCACAGCAGGTGTGTGCAACATGGATGTACCTGGAATATTCTGCAGCAGGCAGTAGCTTTCTTGCTAGAACAACCCCAGAGCACCCAGAAGTTTAAAAGAAATATCCGAATCCCATGTATATGGAATGTTTGGTAGCAGCCCAGGTTTGCTCTACCTGTATGTATTGTACTTTGGTGGCATGCCAATCCCCTTCCACTTGGGTGCACCTGGTATGTTCACTAGCACAGCAGGTACATTCTACCTTACTTGTATCTAAAATAGTAGGCATTTTCTATCTGGACATACTGTGCATGGAAAATTCAGTAGTATAGCAGGTGCATTCTGCCAAGATGCACCTGGAAAGTCTGGCTAAGTGATTAAAAGAATCGTTAGATTCTGCTTGTTATAAAATTGCATGTTCTGTCACATTTTTATTTTCCCAGTAAATAAAGTCTAAATGGAAATAATAATTTGCAGCTGTAATTTTGTAACAAACAATTCTGTGTGCAATAGGAATATCCTTGACTTATATTGTCAGCAAATGGAGGGGGAAGTGCAAGGTCACACTTAAAATGACTTGTCTCTAGATAAGGATTCAAACACTAAATTAACATAAATTCATGTTTTTCAGAATGGCTGTCTCTCTAGTATAAATTCACCATATGCACCTGCCTGTAGGACCATTTCAGACCGAAAGTGTGAGAATGTGTGTTACTCAGAGCTGTGTGTCACCAGGACCTGTGTGAAATCAAAGATTTTCACAAGTGTTTCTGAATTTGGCCCTGGTGAGGTGGTGAAAATGGTTGTTCATGCAGAGAAATAGCCTTATATTTACAACAAGAAGATAGTTTTCTGTCTGCAGAAAGTGTTGAAACTAGATAGCGAAGCAAACACCAGAGGCATTACTGTTGTATAAATAAACTCCCCTTCCAACACCTTAAAATATGTAGGAGAAATAACACGTAGCAAAGTGTGAATATTATTAATAATCATATTTAACGCTTACTATAGTGCTTTGTCTTTTTTTCAAAGGGACCTTAAATACATTCATTAATCTACTTATACCAAATCACCTGCACATCTTGAGTGCATTGTGATAGAATCCAAAAGCCCCAGGGCCTTCTTTCACCTCACGAAAAGAGGTCAAAAGTCATCAGCTATAACGGAAGTATCTTTTGCTTTTAGGAAAGTGTTTGGGTTAGATTTGAGGTACAGCTGACTAACGACTGGGATCTCAGTCCATGAGGTCACAGGTGATACCTGCTCCATCCAAACCTTTGCCATGTACTTTCTTTCTTCAGAGCGCCTGTCTCACAAACTTTGGGCCTCTTTCTCCACTGCCTTGGACCTTGTGTAGTCGTTTATCTCTTCGCCCAATGGGTGTAAAATGCCACCATTGTCCCAACTTCTCACCCTTCGATCTCTGCAGCTATAGGGCCTTATTTTCTACTACCTTGTCCCTCATTAGCGTGCACATATACATACATTTGAACTGTATAAGTCAAATATTTAATCACACTAATACTTCAAAATCATTTGAGTCAAGTTCTCAACAAATACTTTTTTTGCACTATTTGTCCAGCTCTATAAATGTCGCTGTGAGAAGGAGAAAAATGCAGGTGTTTTTTCATTGTCAACTCTTGCTTTCAATGGGTGGCCACCTGATTGCTAGACAGTCAAACACTTGAGTGAGTTATTGAGACTGCCGCATGCAAATAGAGCTCGCTGGCAAGCTCCTTAGTATTCCCGCTTCTTCCAAAACAGACAATGCTCAGGAGGCCTCTGATTCTAGGCACTTAACAATTAATTGAGTTGCCATTGGGTGAGAGGTTGAGGCAAACAGGGTGCTTGAGTTACTTAGCAGCTAGTTGAATTAATAAAACAGCAAAAGGAAAGAAATGCACCAATTTGAATACTGTAGCTTTTTATTATTGCTATTTATCTCTAAGAATCATGGCATGAGTTGCTGCAGGGGCAGAGATGGGGTGGTCTAATGGATCCCTTTTATCAGAGGGATGGTAAATCCATTGTCTTCTCCATATTTTAAGGCAGCAGAATGCTGGATCTCCAATAATACATGCACAGACACCTCTCTGGTGCAGACTTCCCTTTTAGTCTCATCTCATCTTGCATAACAAGTTAACAGACTTCACTCATGGTTCACTTCACTTGGCTGACCTCAGCACAATAGATCCGAGAAACAGTGCCCAAGAGTGCAATGGATCTACAAGATTAATGGTCTGTCTTCACTGCAGATTTAACCTGAGCTCTTACCTAGGTGTTGCCCCAGTCGTCGTCCTGGCTACAAACAAACCTCTCTCATCTGAGTTTTGTGGGTGCTTTCAACTAGGCTAACTGTCCCAGCTGGGGATGGGTTAGACCTCAGCTGCCACTTCCACTTGAGCTGTTATTGGTCCATTCAGCAGTGAGACACAGACTAAACAACTTGAATCCTCCAGTGCCTTCCCACACTTCCCCAATATGCCCAGAAAGACAGAAAACTTCTCCCACAGTTCATTGGGAAAGACTCACAGATCAGATCAGCTTACAGCAGCACAAGCAACCAATGGGATATAACCTCAGAAGTCCTAACAATGCACACAGGTGGGTGCAGCATCAGTGAGAACACGGTAACTCGAGTATGGCTTTGCAGTATGGCTGCTCGGACCCAGGCCAGGGCTAAGACGGGTGCTCAAACATGGGTGTCAATCACCCACATTAACTCTGCAGTGAACACATACCCTAAGAGGCTCTTTGCCATCACTGCTGTTCATTCCTGACAGAATACAAGCTGTAGGGGGATAGTTTTACCTTCCTAGCTATCTTAAATGGTCACACTTTTCTGAGGCAGGGTTTATTTGGGGCCATCAAACTCCCATTAAAATCAGTGGATCACAGCATGAGGAAAGATGAGCTTTCAGGACATGTCACATGACAACATACATCAGAATAACATCCAGGATATTTGTAGATACACCCACCGTGCTCCTACCTTCGCTATCAGCATCACAAAACAGCCACAGTCCCCCATGGAAAAGTTTTGACTAGAAACTGAAGGGATATGTTCTCAGCAGTCAGAAAAACTGGGCAGTTAAATGGACTTCCAGAGGATGTGGCTGAAGCACAGTCACTACACAGATTTAAGAATAGGTTGCAGACAGCCTCAGCTGAGAATGATGTAGTGAGCTGTTCTGCCAAAAAAATAAATGCAGGAGTCTTACTCTCCTGAATGGCCCAACTGGTCTTTTGAGGCCCTGCTATCTCTGAATCTATGAACCTGCCGTGTTGGTAATTGGCCTGCCATTCTCATTCCGGCAGCGCTGCCTTTGAAAGGATGTTCCGTTGGCATATGAACTGAAGCACATGTTCAGAGAGGCCATTTACTTTGCATTAGTGCATCCTACCTCCCCCCCCACACCCCTATTCACCCGTTTCTTTTCTGTTCTTCTTTTATTTTTAAATGACTCCCTCTTCAAGAACTGATTGACTCCGGCAGTAATTTGTCATGTCACCTTCAATAAAATTTCAAACAAAACCTTGGAAGATTAATGGGGAAGCAAAAGCGCCGTATCTTTTATGCATTTCAGATGGCAAAATATAAATCAAAACTGCGACCTGTTTGTAGGGTGATGCTGAAAAAATACAAAACCATGGTAATAAAGTTAGACATGTGTCCCTGTCAGATCCAGCACTGATGTGCACAGGGTTTAACTTTTAATTGTACAGTGTTGTATCTTGTTTAGGTCTACAGTGAGTACAGGTAGATAAAAAGCTTTGCAAGAGAGGCTCAGCCAGCCTGCTGTTTGGAAATATCCACTCCTTGCAATAAAATGGATTCAGCTTCCTGGTTGTCACTGTTCTGCTCACCATGGCAATGCATGCCTTCTGAAATGGAAGTGGACCTCGAGTCCTTCAGGGCTGGAGCCACAGGTGTTTGTGTCTAGAGCTGATAGAAATCAGCATCTGATCCTATAACTGGGTCCAAGCAGATGGATTCCCATTGACTTCAACATCAATGGCCTCTCAAAATGACTTCAATGGTCTTATCCTTAAGGCGCTGGACTGGGTCTTAGGTTCATGAGTTCAAGACTCAGCTCTGCCACAGACTCTCTCTGTGACCTTGGCCAGCTCACTTAGAGTGGGATTTTCAAAGCTGTCTAAGGGATGTGGAGGCCTAATTCCTATTAAAAACATCTTAGGGCCACTTTGAAAATCTCTTTTGAGCTTCTCTAGGTCTCTGCTTCCCATCTGTAAAATTGGGATAATGATGCCCCCTTTCTCCCACCCTTTCTCTTGTCTAGATGGTAAACTGTTTGGTACGGGGACTCTCGCTTCCTGTTTATATGTACAACACCAGCACAATGAGGCCCTGGTCTTTGCTAGGACTTCATAGTGCTACTGCGATAACAATAACGCCCAGATCTGTAAAAGGAAGACATTGTCTGTACACCAAATAACCCAGAAATATACTGCAGGCCAGTGGAGCCCTTCATCCCTCCCACCCTGCTGCAAAGTAAATCCATATTGCAGTAACAGCCTACGATATGTTTGGGGCCTTATTGGAATGTAGCTATGCAGTCGATATATTTGAAATGTGTGCACAACTATATGGCAGGAGAGATTAAGCAGCAGCATGGAAAAGCTCTCCTGAGGGAATTTATGATTATATCCTTCTAGGTGGGCTTTTCTTGTTGAGCATCAGCCTGCATGTTCCCACGCTGTACTTGAAGGGCAGCCATTGTCTTATGCTGCTTCCTATTATAAAATTGAGAGGAGTTTGATGAGATCTCCTAGTCACAAGAGAGCTCATTTGTTCAGCAAATCCAGCCGTGACTCCTTTCTAATGGTTTTTTTTCCCCCCGTCTTCCGTTGGCTTGTTTTTATCTGAATGCTTCAACTAAAACTCTCCTATCAATATTCAAGGCTGACTGCTGGAGTTTGGGCAGCGCCTGTCAGATCCAACACAGACCAGAGTGTTGTGCGTATTTGCAGACTGTAAGTGGCTATAATGCTGTGTAAGAACAAAGCTGTTGCTCTTTGGCTTACGCTGCCTTTTCCTGTGTGACTGGAGAGATGGCCTTGTGGCTGAAGGGTTGTTGCTAACTTTTTAACTTTTTCACGTATGTTTGAATGGGATATTGACCCACGTGGCAAAGTTTGGATCTGAGTACAGATTCAAACTTCCCAGCAAGTTTGGGGTTGTATTTGTTCCTGGGATTTTGCACCAGCCCCTTACAAAGAAGTAAGCCAGCTGTGAATCTTGGATCTACCTTTTCAACCTGGAGATAGACTTCTCCAGAGTTTGGAGATGTTCAGATGGGGATAAGAGGATGCTTGGTTCATACCCATCTTTATTTTGAATGTGATGTTATTGTAGGTTTGTTTCGGAGTCCCTCCCTTATGTAGGAAGGAGATCTGAAGTATTTATTTAAATGAAAAATACAAAAATAAAATAAAATAGCAGAGGGATAACAAGAAAATCTCAAATAAAGGAGAAATGGGGTGTGGGGAGAGGTGGGAAAAAATGTTCCTACTAATTACAATAAAATCATTTTTTTAAATCTAAACCCTCGCCTCTTACCTTCCCTCACCCCAAGTTTGATTAGCTTCTTTTCAAAAGAGCACCAGGGAGATTATTTACTTTTGATCTTTTTATGATCAATCCACAAAGGTAGGAATGCACTTAAAATCAGCATTTGCCAACTGTTATACTCCACACGAAACACCGTTTTCTATAAGGGCCCCAGGAAGATGCAAAAGAGAGACTAAGAGGAGATGGATGACTCTAGCTAGGAATTTAAGAAGATGTTTGAAGAGAGCATCTGCCCCCCATCCTGATTAGCTATGTAGCTCTCTGTCAACTTGATTTCAAAGCAGGTAATAGCTGTGAGGAAAAAGAACCAGGCCCACAAGCGAGACCGACAGACACTAATAGGAATGCCGACACTTTGTGCCCTATTTATTCAGATGGATTGTCTGGGATTTTTTCACTGTTTCACAAGCCTTTTTTTTTTTTTCTAGCCCCTTCTAATTCTACAGATTGGGGATGGATGTTTTTCAACAGCTAATGCCTTCAAATCTGATAATCTGGGGATTCACTGTATTTGATACACTTACCACAACTCACATGGTGTGCCTCAAATATTGACTTAAAAAAAAAAAAAAAGAAAATCTGTTTTCTCCACAGACTTTCATTCCAAAGATTTTGACTTCAGTCTTTCTGGGGAATTTCTGAGGTTATGATCATCTTTATTCCTGCAGCTTCTGTCATGGTTTTGAAGACGGGGTGAAAGGCATTTTATAAATTAATATACATACGTCATAGATATGTATAGACATGCATATGCATGGACCCTTCTTGCTCTAAGTTGTTGCTTGCAGTGCTGTTAAGTAGCTTCTGTGTTACACCCCAGAGATGGCTGCATTTCAATGGTGGAGGAAGCAACAGGCTTCATTTTGTTTGCAAGCAGATTTTCATGTCACACCTCTTTCAGAGCATGTTTCTCCTTCCGCCGCCATGGCCTTTGGAGAAATTTAATCAAGGAGGAGGATTTAATCAAGATTTGCAGAATAGCCAGCCAGCTTTTTTCTTTCCTTAGCTTTCATTGGTATGACATAACTTAGTGGGGCAGAGTGGAAGAATGTGGTCCATATTTTGATGGCAATGGCATATCTTCATTAATTGCTGAAAGTCCAACCCTTAGACATTCGAAGCAGATGCAGGTCCCTGGATTTGGTATTTCATTTGATCCTTAGATAATGTTCTACAGTAGGGTGCAATAAACCTTAGAAGGGCATGTACTTCTTGGGGGAAGTGTGTCATGTCCTCTCTCTGGTGGTTGGTCCATACAGAGGATTGTTGGTTTCCTCTGAGAACCTCTTCCATTTGGTTCCCAAAACTTCAGTTTGACTTTGGAATTCAAGTACATTAATTTGACACACAGCAATATTATGCCCAAGCTGGCCATGCTCAGACAGAGGGTGGATACAGGGGATATCACAAATCCAAAGTTACATAGCAAAACTTTTCTTTATCTACATCTTTACTAACACCTACATTCCTGATATACACTGCATCACACACTTTGTGATTGGCTCCGTTACTCTTCAGGAACCAATCCATGTACAGCATACTCTGTCGATGTGGTGTTCCTATATAACCTGATACATTCCATTTATCTTAATCCATTTGTTTTATCTGCTCCTGCTTGATTTAGCTAGGTCAACTCCAGCCTAATCCTTGTTATACTCTGATTTAGGACTTAATCTTCCATTCGCCTCTCCAGTCATTCCCACTGAGAAATGAGGTCTTACTTATGTCATCTTACTCATGTCAGGTTAGGCCTACAAGGATAAGAGCCTGCTATTGCTACCAGTTTATGGAGTTAGCTCAACTGGTAGCAGGCTGTGCTGAAGGACCCAAGTTCCATCACTGTTGATCACTCTATGATGGAGGTTGTTAGACAGATACTGTCTCATCTAAGTACTCTCACTTAACTCAGGATCAACTCCTTTGAACTAAGATTCAAGCCTGAAGTCTGTAAAATGCTTTTGGACCCTTCAGGAAGACAAGTTTCTGTGGTTATAGAAATATTATTATTATTATTATCATCATCATATTCATATACTGGGGTCACCTTTAAAACGTGAACGTCTGCCAGGAGTTACATTGCAGTACCTGAGACAGCATTTCCCGTACATTAAGGACAGGAGATTACTCCTTAGCTTACGACTTTGTGGATAGATATTGACTTTGCAGCGCTGACCATTGTGCAAATATACATGAGACTCACACCCCCTCACTGACAGGTGCACAAGACTAGGACAGGGTCTGAGTCTCTTCTCACACCGGCATAAATCTGGAGTTACTCCACTGATGGTACACAGGTGTCAAACTGGCATGAGAGTAAAATCTCAGCCTCTTAGTATAAGGGTCAGCAGCTTTATCTCCAAGCTCTGCAAGAACATCAGGCCTTGTGCCAGCAGATTTTCAGCTGATCCCTGTATCCTTGTTTCAGTGTTATTATTTCCCCTCCCCACACCTCATTTCACTGGCTCTTTTTAACATTTCCTGCAATTTTCAAGATGTGATTGGCAGGCTGGCTGATGACCTATTGCAAGACAAAGTTGGGCTGCTTATCAGTGAAAGGTCCCTCATCAGCTAAACACAGAGCAGCAACACATTTAGGATGAAGTGGGAGAGAAGCACTGGGGAATATAAACCAGCACGACAATGATTTTAAAGCAGAGGCTGTTGTATGAAGGGGGAGGAGGGCTGGAAGTGGAGTGGGTTAACCATAAGCTTGGTCTATTTATTCTGCCTAAGACACTTCATGAAATATCCTAACAATATTCTGGGATGCATGGTAGCAGAGATAGTATCACTTGGGGAGACAGCAGAAATGGCCTTATCATTCCGACAATGTTTTTTTCCTCTTATTATCACTAAGTAACAATATCTCTATTTCACCGCAACCACTGAGCCATTATTTTCTTTGACAAATAGGATTCTTTTTCTGTTTTTTTTTCTTCATTTCATCCTCATTTTGGAAGGTTAAAAAAAAAGTGTGTTAGGCACAGTGGTGCAGCACTACAAAATGTGCGTGTTAAAAGCAAGTGGAACAGTAGGAGAAGTGCGGTTTGCATGATTGTGTGACCCACTTGTGCTGTTAAGGCACTTGTGGTGCAACTAGGCTCATAATACACTCCAAATTAGTTGATGTTCCACATCATGACTATGGCGAGCTCGGGATCAATATACACACTTCAAGAGTCATCATCATTGGGACTAGACAACAGCCTGTTTGCACAGGGATCAGACATCACTGACAGCAGTAACTAGTCGCAGTGTTTCTGGAATAGATCCATCCATATTTAATTTGAGGAACAGCAGAAACCCAGAGAAATATTGACACCAAAGCTGACGGAGACAACCCGTTTCATGCACAGAAGCTTGGAAACAATGAGGGTTTAAGATGATTTGAGAGGGAAGCATGGTTCAGAGGTCTGGACATAGGACTGGGAGTCAGGAAGTCCTGTATCTTAATCCTGGTTCTCTGACACTGGCTCTCTCAGTGGCTTTGGGCAAGTCACTTAATCTTTCTGTCTCAGTTTCCCATCTATACAATGAGGACAGTCCTTACTTACCTGTCACATAGGGTTATTGGGCTGATTAATTGTTGGTAAAGTGCTAGGTATTCTTTCTAACAGGGTTGTCAAGCCATTAAAAATTAATTGTGATTAAAAATTTTTTTCATGATTAATCATGTTGTTAAACAATTATAGAATACCATTTATTTAAATATTTTAGATGTTTTCTATGTGTTAAAATATATTGATTTCAATTACAACACAGAATACAAAGTGTACAGTGCTCAGTTTATATTTATTTTTTATTACAAATATTTGCACTGTAAAAAACAAAAGAAATAATATTTTTCAGTTCACCTCATACAACTACTGTAGTGCAATCTCTTTATCATGAAAGTTGAACTTACAAATCTAGAATTATGTACGAAAAATAACTGCATTGAAAAATAAAACAATGTAAAACTTTAGAGTTGATAAGTCCACTCAGTCCTACTTCAGCTCATCACTCAGAGAAGCAAGTTTGGTTACAATTTACAGGAGATAATGCTGCCCGCTTCTTGTTTACAATGTCACATAAAAGTGAGAATAGGCATTTGGATGGTGTAAAGGTGCACGGCTGGTGCTCGACCTTCCCTGGGGAGGAGGGGAGCCACACCGGCCTTGACACGTCGTCTCAGGCAGCCTCTGTCTTCAGGGCTGAGCGCCGCTGCACAGTTGCTTGGGCTCCGGCCTTCTGCTATAGGGTGGGGCAACGAATACACAGTTATAGAGGTTCAGGCCTTCGTGACTCAGGGTTGAGCAGTCCACAGTTCAGGCGGCTCGGGCCCTTTAGGCAGGACCGAGCAGTGGCACAATTGAAGGGGCCCAGCCCTTGGTTCGCGTGGGGAACCAAACACACAGTTACAATAGCTCAGTCCCTTGTGGCTCAGGGTTGAGCAGTTACCAGTTCAGGCAGCTCGGGCCCTTTGGGGCAGGACCGAGCAGTGACACAGTTAAAGGGGGCCCAGCCCTTGGTTCGGGCGAGGCACCAACCACACAGTTACAATAGCTCAGACCCTTGTGGCTCAGGGTTGAACAGTCACCAGTTCAGGCAGCTCGGGTCCTTTGGGGCAGGACCAAGCAGTGGTAAAATTAAAGGGGCCCAGCCCTTGATTTGGGCGGGGCACCAAACACACAGTTACAATCGCTCAGTCCCTCATGGCTCAGGGTTAAGCAATCACCAGTAGACTAAATGGCCTCCTTAGGCCGGGAAGAGGGGGATTCTGCCACCTGGGTACGGGTGGCAGGGGGAACACAGGCCCATCCACTCCACTGCATTCCAGCCCGGGGCCCTAGTAGCGGCTATCACCGCTGACAGTCAGTGGGGTCCTGACTGCAACACACTGACATGGGTTCCGGCATATCTGCAGCCTGAGTGGAGTCGGCTGCCCCCAGACTACTTCCGATCTCCCCCTCTGGGCCTACCTGACCTGCGGCGTCAGTCCCTGGGAAGTCTAGTAGCATGGGCTCCTCCCAGCCAGGGCTGGGCAGTAGGTCCGGCAGTACCTCTGGGAAGTCCTGCCAGGCCTGATCCGGGGGTTCCTCAGGGTAGCAGCAGGAACCGGGCGGCTCCGGCAGCTCCTCGTCTTGGTGGGCGCGGGGAAGCTCCAGCCAGTCAGGGCACCGACCGTGGGCCTCAGCAGAGTCCCAGTCATGAGCACCCTCTGGCAGGTCTGCTCCCGACGGCGGCTGGGCTCCAACTGAGTGCTGACGGCCGGCTTTTATACTTCCGGGTCGCCTCCTAACCCTCTGAGGGGCGGGCTCACTGCTCTGTGGCCATGCCACCTTAGGTGCCTGACGGGGCTCGACCCTCCCTGGGGAGGAGGGGAGCCACACCGCCTCACTACAGATGGCAATGTTGTAGCCGGGATCACAAGATATTTACATGCCAGATGCGGTAAAGATTCACTTGTCCCGTCATCTTCAACCATCATTTCATAGGACATGTGTCCATGCTGATGACATGTTCTGCTCAATAATGATCCAAAGCAGAGCAGATGGATGCATGTTCATTTTCATCATCTGAGTCAGATGCCACTGGCAAAAAGTTGTTTTGTATCTGTTTTGGTGGTTCAGGTTCTATAGATTCTGCATCTGAGTGTTCCTCTCTTAAGACTTCTGAAAACATGCCCCACATCCCATCTCGATCAGATTTTGGAAGACACGTCTGGTTCTTAAACGTTGGGTCCAGTGCTGTAGCTATTTTTAGAAATCTCACATTGGTGTCTTCTTTGCGTTCTGTCAAATCTGCTGTGAAATTGTTCTTAAAACGAACATGTGCTTGGTCATCATCCGAGACTGCTATAATATGAAAATATATGGCAGAATGCAAGTAAAACAGAGCAGGAGACATACGGTTCTCCCCCAAGGAGTTCAGTCACAAACTTAATTAATGCATTATTTTTTAATGAGCATCATCGACATGGAAGCATGTCCTCTGGAATGGTGGCCGAAGCATGAAGGGGCAAACAAATGTTTAGCATATATGGCACGTAAATACCTTGCAATGCTGGCTAAAAAAGTACCATGCGAATACCTGTTCTCACTTTCAAGTGACATTGTAAATAAGAAGCAGGCAGCAGCAGCTCCTGTAAATGTAAACAAACTTGTTTATCTTAACAATTGGCTGAACAAGAAGTAGGACTGAGTGGACTTGTAGGCTTTGAAGTTTTACATTGCTTTGTTTTTGAGAGCAGTTATGTAACTAAAAAAAAATCTGCATTTGTAAGTTACACTTTCACAGTAAAGAGATTGCACTAGAGTACTTGTATGAGGTTAATTGAAAAATACCATTTCTTTTGTTTATCATTTTTACAGGACAAATATTTATAATAAAAATAATAATATAAAGTGAGCACTGTATATTTTGTATTCTGTGTTGCAATAGAAATCAATATATTTGAAAATGTAGAAAAACATCTGAAAATATTTAATAAATTTCAATTGGTATTCTGCTGTTTAACTGTGTGATTAATCATGATTAATTTTTTTGAGTTAATCATGTGCATTAATTGTGATTCCTTGACATCCCTATTTCTAATCATTATTTTCTTGCAGTGACTGTGTTGGGGGTATAGGTATGGGAGAGTTCTGACTGGGGGCACACAGGAAATTTTCCTATATGTCACGTCAGTGTGTAAAGGCCAAATCTCTCTCTCTCTCAGTACGATCCCCTCCTAGAATTGAAGAGTGCCAACCAGGCTGCAAGTTACAGCTGTCAAGTTATCTATAATGTGCACCTCTACCACTCCACACATGGAACGTAGGAGAGCATAGGCCCAGTGCTGGGCTCCAGATCCTTGAGAGATTCTGGCTTGTCCTATTGCTATCATATGGTTGTCATATTGCCATTATATACAGAATATGCATATGATGGAACATGCTTGGGGAGATGGATTGTGTGGTGTTCAGGCATGTGTCATTAGTTGTGGGGGCATGATCTCCATTTCTGATCCATCTCAGAATCAGTCAGCTGTGTTATAAAGATGAGTCCTGTTCTTCTTGCTATGCTTGCTATGCTGCTGAAACTCCTGACTGAATGGTTTCAGAGTGGTAGCCGTGTTAGTCTGTATCAGGAAAAACAATGAGAAGTCCTTATGGCACCTTAGAGACTAACAAATGCATCTGATGAAGTGGGTTCTAGCCCACGAAAACTTATCCCCAAATAAATTTATTAGTCTCTAAGGTGCCACAAGGACCGCTCGTTGTTTTTCCTTGATTGAATGTAACCACAATCTAATTTTCCAGCAAACCCACTCCAGTGAAAGACATGTCGGGATTGAGCAGAAAGAAGATTGCAGGTACAGCTCTATTAGAAATGGTATATAGTGATGTCTCAGTCACATTTGAGTTGGCTTGAACATTTGTTCTTGTACACCTCTGACTTCTGTTCTACACAGGTTCTTCTGTCATGCCCATTTCCATGGTATCTGAGTTCTGCTGCCTACCTGATTTACCTGGATTGTTTTGGATTTTCATCTTCCTGGGCTTTGGGACTGCAGTCTCATTATCCACTCATCATCCACAGTTGTACTGTCTGAATACTTCTTTCTGTTGATACCATCAGCTGCCACTATCCATTCTGTACACAATAGAGACACTTCAGTGCCTATTGCTATGTTTACAGGTATTCTGCTGGGTGTGGGATCAACAGAAGCCATAAAGAAAGGTGCTTTTGCAACATTTGCAAAAATATTTCCCTATTCCTTTTATGGAAAGTCCACCTCCTCTGAAACCACACCCACACTTTGTTGCTCTGATTACAAATTTGCATGGACTGGTTGGGACATGAGGTCACAGTTTCTTTCTTTGCATTAACACTTAAGAGCACTTTCTTCTCCTGTACATATTTTTACTCTGAAAGGGACCATTGTAGTCACCTTATCTCATTATCTGTAAAAAATTAAGGAGGGAGAGAGGTTTACATTTCAGCCTTCCCCCTGCTCTCTACAAAGAATGCTCCCAAAACACTTAAGCAAGCAACATCTTAATCTCCATCTAGCCCCAGATGCTTAGACAACAGGAGAGGGGACCATCTATCACAGGGGTTGGCAACCTCTGACATGCGGTTCACCAGGGTTAGCACCCTGCCAGGCCAGGCCAGTTTGTTTACCCGCTGCATCGGCAGGTTCGGCCAACCGCAGCTCCCACTTGCTGCGGTTCGCTGTCCCAGGCCAATGGGGGCGGCGGGAAGCAGCGTGAGCGAGGGATGTGCTGGCCATGGCTTCCTGTCGCCCCCATTGGCCTGGGACAGCAAACCGCTGCCAGTGGGAGCCACGATCAGCCAAACCTGCTGATGCAGCATGTAAACAAATTGGCCTGGCCTGCCAGGGTGCTTACCCTGGCAAGCTGCGTGCCAGAGGTTGCCGACCCTTGATCTATCATATGCCTGCTCCAACCCTTCTATTGCCCTATCAGTGAGCATGACTAGTTCAGTTGGTAGTGCTGCAGAGTTTTAATCTGAGGGTCCAGGGTTCAAATCTTTGGTCAGACAGATCAGCCTTTCCAGCTGTTTCATGCACCTGTATCCGAAAAAGTAGTCTCTGCAGAATTCTCTATTGCAGCAGTAAACAATGCACTCAAAAGCTGCCAATAAATGGAGTGACTTCTGTGACCAACCCTCCCGAAGATTAAATACTTAAAATAATGTCATCCTAGGATCTGAGGGGAGAGAACAGGTAGCAAAGTAGGTGATTTTCCCCTTGTTTAAATTTCTTTTTTGCAAACAGAAGAGATGAATAGTGAAATTTACCTCCGTCATTTTTATAGTCTCTTCCTCTGTGTCTCTCTCTCCACACTCTCTTTTGTTAAATTGCTAAGATAATATGATTTGGTGCTAGAGCAATTTTCATTGGTAATATGAATAGGACAACAGGATCTCAACGTATATCATCCCAACGAGCCTTAGGTAGGGTAACCACTTCTCCACCTTCACTAAGCTACAGAATAAAGCTATTTAATTCCCAAGCTGACCCCCCTTCCCTCCTCTTTAAAGAACAACTACAGGCTGCTGAGCATTCTTACTCTTTGGATACCCACTGCTCCATCTCACGAGCAGGCAGGCACTCTTGTTGTTGACCGACAGTTTCTCACACCCAGTAATTTGTGCACTGCATTAATTTCTCATTAATCTGTGTCAGGATTTATGAGTCTAAAATGACTGGAAACTTTTAGTGAAACACTTTTTATTCGGCCAGAGTTCCCCCCGTTCCAGCTCCCGCCCAGGTCGCCACAAAACATGGGGGTGTCTTTTCCCCCATGGTGCCTTTTCACAGAGTGGGGTCTTCACTGATGATCAGTATTGAAAGAAATATTTAAGCTTGCTGCTTTCTTGCTGCTATTCCTTTAACATTTATCTAAGTCTCAAATAATATAGGAAGAAGAAAGACCCTCCCCTTCCTGCAAATCCTTAGTAGCTGGACTGATTCAAACTGTTAAGTTTGGCTTCACTTCAAGGTCTCTGATCTTATTATGGCACTGGCTGCTATTGAAGTTGGCAGCACCAGTCGATCTAGCAGTGCAGGAAGGTTCCTACCGATGTCTTCTTAGAGTTTACTGAGACTTTAGTAAGAGAACTTTCCACAGGCCTCCTGAGATCAATTCTATTAGAGGAAGGAATTGTAGGGCCCTGACAGGGAAGAGAACTGAAGCTGCAGCCTATGGGTGGATGAGCCATTGAATAGTTCCAGGCCATAATTTATAAGACTGTTTTATTTTTCGTAGGGACATGGAGAGAGGAGGAGTAAATCTGTAGACTTTCTTTACTTTATTTCATGGGACTGCGTTAGAAGTCCATTTCAAAATATTCCTTTCTGCATCTTGTAAAGACTGTGTTAGGCACACTACAAAATGTCGGGAAGTCACTCAGTTTTAATAAGCAACCAGTTTTTTGGACGCTTCTCTGTACGGTCCAAATCGCTTGAGTTTGCATAATTTGGGGGTGTAAAGAACAGGCTTTGTCATGCATTCCCTGTACCTTTCAGTGTAGCCTCATGGACAGAACGCTGGACTGAGAGACCTAGGTTCTGCTGCTGGGTTTCCTTGGAAAAGTCACTTCCTTGTTCAGTGCCTCAGTTTCCCCTCTGTGAAAGGGGGATAATCAGACTGCTCTCCTTTGTAAAGTGTTTTGAAATGTACTGACAACAGCTAAATATTACTATTATTTCCACCTCTTCTTGCCTTCTTTTGGCACAGCTGCTCCTGTAGAGAACCAAGAAACACAACGAGTGACAAATATTTCATATGAACTTTAAGTTTGTTGTATTTAATGTCAACCGATTGAGGCACACATGAGTAAATGCAGTACATAATCGAACACTAGAGGGAGATTGAACATGGGAATTGGGAGACAGGGAAGAACAAGTTGGGTGAAGCTGTGAGATGGCTTAAAAGAGAAAACAGTTTATTCCTACTTGTCTTCTTGCTTAGGGCCTGATTGGGTGACCAGATATGCCATTTTTTAAGAGTCAGTCCCGTATTTAAGCTCTCCTGCAGGTGTCCTAACTTTTTCTTAAAAATGGGTGAATTGGCCTATATTTTCTGCCTTCCTCTCCCCCCCATCAGTACCGGTGGGTCTTACTGCTGGCCGGATCCCTGCTCGCCATCCGCCCTCCCACCAGCAGTGAGTGGGGGGGTCCAGTCAGGACCAGTTTTAGGAAGTGCTGGGCCCAATTTGAACGTTTTCAGCGGGGCCCCAGCAGTAATAACTTAAAAAAAACACGTAAAAAAAACCCTTTCATTTCTTCCATGTATTATTTACTTTCTATAACTATATCAATAATAACAAAATTATGTATTCCGTACATTGCGTCATATATTATAAATATCAAGTTGGTTAAGAGGAACTTTATTGTACATCTCACCTATGATGAAAACTTTATCTTTATCTTCCTTGCTTTTTGTTCAGCAAAATCTTTCAGTATATTGCCTAACTGTAAGCTCTTCATTACTTCGCATTCAATTGACATGATTGCCAAACTGTTTAATCGGTCTTCCTGCATTGTTGATATCAGATATGTTTTAATTAGATTTAAGTTTGAGAAGCTCCTCTCTCCGGAGGCTACAGTTACTGGAATAGTCAGGAAGATCTGAATTGCTATAAATAAATTTGGGAATGCTGTTGATCGGTTATTACATGCAAGAAATTGAAGCATTTTTAGGGAGTTCCTACAATCAGATGGAAGAATTGGCTTTAATGCTTCCAGTTCTTCACAAAACATAGAGCCATTTATGTCAACTGATTTTACAGTTGAAACTTGTTCATTTTCCTGCACTAGTTTCACATCTGTCAATGCGAGTTCCAGATCTGCAGCAGATTTTCATATAGTGTCCTTGGGAAGATTTTTGAATTCACATAAAAATCCAAATAAACTCACATGCTTTTGTAACTGTTCAAACCTTGGTTCAAGTGACTGTAAAGCTTTGTCTAAGACTTGATTGAAGCATTGCACTCTGTAAGCTTCTTTTGGATCAGAAAAAGGCTCATCTGCAGACTCATACTCAAATTTTTTTTTCATTTGCGCAAGTTTTTAATCTAGAATACTGGAGTCACATCTAGGTCTTTGGCAAGTTCATTGGCACCAATTAACACTTCTTGAAAATCCTTCTCTCTGTATATTTTTAACAGTTACAAAGCTTTTCGAATGAAGAAATTCCTGCAGAAATATCCATTGTATCACTCTGTAGCTCTTTGCTCACAAAATTCACTCGAAAAAGTAAACCATGCCAGAAAACTAGCGAAACCAAAAACTTATAATTCTTCATTTGAATAGTCTGCGATTCAGCTTCACTTTTTGCTTGAGCATCATCAATTGTTTCTGCTACCTCAACGAGTGCATCATAAAACTCCCCTGCTTGGTACCGCAGAGCTTTGACATTTTTCATTCTACATTCCCATTGTGTTTTTCAAAAAGTCTTTACAGAAAGGCCAGTAACATGTTTTCTAAAAATAGTCCATCTTTTAGTAGATCCAGAAAAAAGGATGTAAATACGCTGCAAGGCTCCAAAGAAAGTCATCACATCGGGACATGTTTTGGCCATGTCTCCCAAAATGGCATCATAATTGTGACATGCACATGGTGTAAAAATAGCTCTGGGGTTTGTTTTCAAAAGTCGTGCTTGTACACCTGATATGTTTCCCTTCATATTTGCACCATTGTCATAGCCCTGCCCATGGATATTAGCAACGTCCAATCCCAGATCTTCAAGTTCACTTAAACGGATATTGTACAAATAGTCACCTGTGCTGCTTTCTACTACTATGAACTTAATGAAATGTTCATATACTCCTGCTGGAATATTTGGTGATACACCATCAGCCACATACCTAATTGTCAATGACATTTGTTCTTGGTGACTAATGTCAGAAGTGCAGTCGAGTATAATAGCAAAATACTTAGCAGCCTTAATTCGAGCTATTATTTCATTTTTAACAGCATTCCCTACAATACTAATAAGTTTGTTTTGCATGTTTTTTCCTAAATAATGATAATGTATTTCTTTGTTCTTGATTCTTCGTAAATGTTCCTGCATCACTGGGTCAAACTTTCCCAGTAATTCAATAACTCCAAGAAAATTTCCATTGTATGATGTTCCCAGCCATTCATCAGACCCACAAAATGATAAGTTTCCTTCTGCTAGCAACTGAATGACAGCGACTAGTCTCTCAAAAACTTGATGCCAGCATTTTGCTTCTTGGTCAATAAGTTTTTGCGTCAATGCTTTTTCCAGCAAATAACCTTTGCTGAAGCTTGCAGCAACTAAGCACAACTTTTAATTCTCCTTTTGAGTTTTCGTGCTCGGCCAATCTTGTATGAATATTAGACCAGTCATTAAAACCATTAGATGCTAATGAATTTGTCACATTACTGCAAAAAAAACTTTGCAGTAATAACAAAAGATCTTGTCGGCTGACACTGAGTATATCACCCATGGACGAAGTACAATTTCACCATTTGAAAGTTTTCTTTTGCAGTGAAACTTTGAAAAGTGTTTCCCAATCTTATTTTTAGAGAAATCTTCTACAATAATTTTAGGCAGCCCTTGTTTTACTAAATACTCCCTGATACGCTGGCTAATGTATTCTGGCCAAGTTGCAGGATCATCAGATATTTCTATTTGGTCAGCAGAGTTGAAGTTGCCTTTCTGCTCTGGATCTAAACCACTCGCATCTTTATTATCAGAAAAGTATTCTTGACCCTCAGTACCTTCAGCATCAGTTACAGCCCTTTTTGTAGTCTTCTCTTCACCTTGACTGTCTTCAGTGTCTTCTTCAGACTGATTTGGCTCTTCAAATCCTTCGTCACTGCTGTCGTTCTCTGTCTGTGTTGTATGTTCTACTGGAGAATTTTCAATCATATCTGCATCTTCACTGAGCTCTTCTGACTCAACAGTAGAATCAGGTCTGCTAAAATACTTGCTTAAAGCATCCTTTTGCTTCTGTCTTTCAACTGCCTTTGCCTTGTATATGGCTCTTTTCTTAATCCCACTTGGGTACTTTCTACCAATGTCTCTTGATCTCTTACCCATATTGATAAACGTCACCACATTCTAAAAGAATATTAATTATAGATTTTCACTTTCATATTAGGAAAATAATTTATGTTTTGATAGTTGGCTGGCTGCAGGCAGGGTAGGGGGTGCAGGGCTGGAGGCAGGGCAGGGGGTGCAGCAGGGGCTGGCTGAGGGCAGGGGGTGCATGGCTGGCTGGAGACAGGGGCTAGTCCGGGGCTCCCCTGCTTCTACCACCCCGGCCCTTTATAAATAGCCAAGGGAGCCCTGGGGTAGCGGGGGGCTCCAGGGGCTATTTAAAGGGCCTGGGACTCCAGCTGCCCTTTAAATTGCCCCCTGAGGAAGCCGGCTGCCCTGATACGGAGTACTGGCAGCGGCAAGGGCGCAGGGCCCTCTTAGGTGCGGGGCCTGATTCAGGGGAATCAGCTGAATCGGCCTAAAGCCGGCCCTGGATCCAGTGCCCAACAAGGGGGATGGGTGTGCAACGCTGGTGGCGAGGCAAAGATGCAGAGCTCAGGACTGGACGCTCCCTCTGCTGGTCCATCAGCACAGCCCTCACTGCATGCTGGGTCTTGGCCAGCAGGGTCCCACCCACCATCCCATTTCCGGCCATCTCTGGCTGCGCACTGTGAGCTACGGTGGCTGGTGAGTGCGGGCAGGCGCCAGGTGGCAGCTGGTTATGTGTTGCTTCTGCTGCCCACCCATTGGCCCTTTACATGCTCCCTTTCTCTCTATCCTCTCCCTGCTTTGCCCCTTCACTCCCCTCCCCCAGCCCTGCTGCTCCCCCATATCCCACCCCGGCAGGGCGCATCCCACTCCCAGCAATATGTGGAGAACCGGCCCCTGATTGGAGCGCTCAGCTCACTATCAGCCTGGCCGGCAGGCTCCTTCCTTCCTTCACTGCCTCTGGCTGGGCTGGCACCCAAGGAAAGCCCAAGACCTTCTGGCCTGGGGTGCTGGTCAGGAGAAGCCGAGCTCTGCATGTGCTAAAGCCCTGCGCATTGCTGGCACAGGGAAGCCTCTCTGCCCTTCAGGGGAGCTCGGGAGTGGTGGGGGATTCCAGTCTGTTCACACCCCAACCTGCAGGCTCCACAGCAGTCCCCTGGAGCAAAGGCTTAGCACCGTCTTCACTAGCCCCCACCCTGCCCGGGGTCCTGCCCCCAGGGAGCACAGGGCTGCTCCTTCCTCTAGGTACCCTCCCCTTGGTAGCCACCTCTCTGGCAGGTTTGCTGAAGCCCCTGCAATCAGGTTCCCCAGGCCCTGGTACACAATGCATCCTTAGGTCTTAACCCCTTCCTACCTGTGCTGTAGCTGGAGGCAGCTGGGTTATGTCGGTGGTCAGCAGCAGCCTGGAGGTGTTAGCTGCCTTTCCTCACTGTGCTAGCAGAAAGGGACAAGCTGCTTCCAGTTGCATGGGGAAGGGAGGTGGAGAGAGAAGAGATCTGCAAAGACACGGGTCATGTCATCTCTTCCCCATCTCCTCCTCCCCTGGGGCTGGAAGCGGCTCCATTCTTTCCCACACATTCTGGTGTAAACTCTGACAGAAAACTGGGGAGTGGAGGCATGTGACCTTGCATGCCCCCCACCCATGTGGTGCCTCGGGAAGATGTGGCACCAGATACCAGGAGAGGCAGGTCCTCTCCAGTGGCCCATCCAGACATAGAGGGCAGAGAGCGCTAGGCAGGAAGGGTCGGTCGGTCACGCCTACCCCTATGTAGGAGAAGTGTATGGGAGTGTGTGTATGTGAACACTAAAGCCTTAAAGATAAGAAATATAAAGAATCCAACTATGCAATATTTCTTTTAATAGGGGCTCAGTCAACTTGAAGTTAATTTAAATGTTTGTACTGCATAGTTCTGATGGATTACCTTTGAATAGGCTTGAATACAAGTTATCTTAACAGGTGTCCCATTTTCAGCATAGGGAAATATGGTCACCCTAGGCCTGATCCAGTGCTTACTGAAACCATTGGAAAGATTCCACCTGGTTTCAGTAGGCTTTGGACCAGGCTTGACTTCTGTCAAACTAGTGACTTCAAATGCCATTGTGATGGGAGCCATTAAAGAACCTGAGAGAGAGCTGGAAAGATGAGAAAGTTTCCTGAGCTTTTTCACATCGCAGAAATAGGTTCCAGCTTGGTTTGAGTTCAGGAAGGAAGGTTCAAGCTGGTTCTTTTTTTTCTCGTGTTATGGTTATTCATCTCGACCCGGGACATGAGCAAGTTGGCTCTAGCCAACCTTGCATACACCAAGCTCACTGTGCTGTAGCCTGCAAATTGCTGGGCTTGCAAGAAGGAGCTTTACAGAAGCTATGGCAAGCAGGGTTAACAGTAAAACTGGGTCCCTAGTGCATAAAAATGCAAATAAAAGGGGAACGCAGAGCAACAGGAAAAGGCCATTTATTCGGGGGCTGAAAACAAAAAAGTGGGAAAACATCCATTTAGAACAAGTCCATTAATTTCAGTGCAGTTGGATAAAGGGGAAAAAGAAAAAGGACTTGAATAAAAATCTTAGTTTTACTTTGTTAATCTCTTTTATATCTTTTGAAGTCAGGCTGTATCTCAAAAGGGAAACCAGATATCGTCTCTATGTAAATAGAGCTTTTATAGATACAAAAGCTTAAGGGGGATGTATAAAATATTTTAATAGGTAACCTTTTATCCTGCAAAATATGTATTACTTCCTATTATGATAAACAGTTGGCATATTTGAGAAGAAAATGGCTATACATATACATTACAATTACATATTCATTTGACTTTATATTACATACACAACTCAATTTGGATAAATGTCTGAAGCCAAAGGAATAAATTAGGTTTGGTGCCGAGTGCTTTCTTTGCCCTTCCTCATTGTGTTTGCAAGATTTGCATTTTAGAGCTGCACATTAACAAATATGCATATTTCATTATGGTTTTGGATTAAAAGGTTATCATCTTCGTTACCCATTAGTAATAAACAAATGCAGGCTTTCCATGTGAATTTATCCTCGGCTCAGCTGTTTGCTGATTAGCTTGTTGTCGCTGGGTTTCCTTGTTTTCTCCTAGCAGAGAATCCCTAAAGCTGTTTTGAAGTGCTGCCATCCTTGGGGAGCGGGGGATGAGAGAAGGAAGCAAGCGAGGTAGAATGAGAGGCATCATAGAGCTGCAAAAGGGTAGAAGGGCCAGAGCAGGGATGGGCCAACCTCAAATGGAGTCAGAGGTTCCGTCAGGCTAAGGGCTCCAGATGTCTGGGTGCTGAGCTGAAAAGGAGCATGGAGAACGGAGCTGGACACCGCATGGGGTGACAGTTCCTCAGAACATTTTTGAACAGCAAGAGGCAGTGACAGGCCCAATCCAAAAGCCCAGCTCTCAATGTCAATTAGGGTGACCAGACAGCAAGTGTGAAAAATTGGGACCAGGGTGGGGGGTAATAGGAGCCTATATAAGAAAAAGACCTAAAAATCGGGACTGTCCCTGTGAAATCAGGACATCTGGTAACCCTAATGTCAATCTATATCCCAGCTTCAGGGCTGGCTCCTTTTTCTACTGTGGGCCAAACCAAATGCCTGGATCTGATCTTTGGGAAAACCTGGATCCAGATCTGGGCTGCAGCTCTGCACATGGGGTCCATCTGTAATAGAGGGCTGAGCTTCCCAGATGCAGTCTGGGTGAGACGCTGTGAAGCTCTTGCTGTTATGCACAGCCGGTTGGAGCCAAACACAGAATAAACCAGAGCTCTGGGAAGCACTTTGGGCACAGAGTGATCACTGACTGCCCCAGGTTTATTCCCATTGGTCCACCAATCCCTAGGCCAGAGGCAAACAGTTGTAGGAATGGGTTGGGCTGTACCTCGCAGATGGGGAATTATGCAGCTTGAAATCTTAGCCTATTGCTCTCTTTTTGACAGACCCACTTGAATGCCGCTGCAGGACTCCAGAAAATGCTCATCCTGTTTTGCAACAGAGAATCCTGGCAGCTGCTTGCATGATTCCATTTGGGGTAGACAGGGTTCCGGGCTGACGGAGGATCCGTAAGACTCAGCAGGCCTTTCAAGCCTTCCCTGCCATAGCAATGTATGTGTGTGTTTTAAATGTGCTTTAAATGATTGACTGTTCAAAGGACCGATACCCTAGGCTGGTGCCAGGCCATGTGACTGGTGATTTAACCGGCTTATTGATTTACCTTTAACTACTGGCCTGCTTAAAATTCAGCAGGAAATGCCTCCTTAATTTCTTTAGCCAACAAAAATGCCAACATCCTGTGTATCAATACAAGTGAAGGGGACCTTCTTGCATGTGTATATCAGGCTTTCAGAAGTAGTCTCAAGTCCTAGTTACTGCCCAGCTGAATGTCATGAGATTCCCTCTAGGAATTGCCATGAGTAAGAGACTCGAGGGGGAAGAGCCATGCCAGTGTGAGCCACGAGGACATTTGTTATTTCTGTCAAACTTAGAACTTACGTAGGCTCTTAAGTAAATGAACACACCAGCTGTGGGTCACCCCGTTCTTTGTTACTGTTCCCTAGAGAGAGAGCCTTAAGATGACTGTTGACATCTCGTAATTTTTAATGTGGCTTGCTAGTGACAGGCCAATTAGTTTTACCATGAGTAACATGCAGAGAAAGAGGTGTCTTAGAGGAACACAGCTGAGAAGAGTCCATCAGTCCTCCACCTGCTATTATGATCCTGTAAATGCTGCATGAGTCAGCTCCTGGACCCTCCTATGGCCTCTCTGCATCACTTGAGCAGCCCCAAGCAGATGTAAGTCTAGCTTAACCAGTCAGTTAAGGATCCCTCTGGTGTGAGGAAATCCCAGTTAGCATAAAGTTGGCTATTCTGTCACGACAGCCCCCACTTTATAACCCTGATGCTGGGGCATGGCTGGGGGGCAGGGCATAGCCAGATCACTGCAGTACCTCTGCAATCCCTAGTTGGCTTAATGGCCCTGCTTAAGCTGATCTAATTTGAGCTAGGTCCCAAACCATCTCTTGTTTAGCCCAGGATCAAGGTGGAGGGCAGGGGGCATAGAGGTGTCAGAAACTTTTTTCTCCTTTATCCTCCCAGATCCTGCCCCAAATCAGTTAAACCCATTAGTTTCTCCCCATGCTATATAGTACAATAAAATGCTTTATGGTATAATAAAAATGGTAGAAAGGTGAAGTTGATAGTAATGAATAGAAATGAGAAGCTAAGAACTGTAGACAATTGATAAGGGAAGCAAAGTGACCAAGGAGAAATTTATGGCTAGGGTGGCTTGCTCTTGGGTGCTGGAGCCGGGGTCTAAGACAGCCCAGGTTACAAGATCAGCATCACCTAAGAGGAATCAGGTGATTCCAGCTTAAAAGGGAGAAAGAAGCTGCAGAGAAAGGAGGGGTGATTGAGGGACAGTAGCTGAGGCTGCCAGGAGTAGGAATCCTGGCAGTAAGTTGGGTGCTGCTCAGGAAACAGAATACTGAGAAGCTGTAGTTGGCTTGAAGAGGCAGCTGCGGGGAGTAAGACTGACTCTTACAGAGATATTTTATTGTGACTCAACTCTGGAAAAGAGGGCTGGGAACCCACCAACTATGGAGACAGCAATACTGAGCTGGCTGGGGCCTGGAGGGCCAGTGTGCTATCTGAGGACTGAATACATTGTACCTCAAGTGGGAATATTCTGATTTTCCTTTGGCTGTGTGGAGTTTGCTTTGGGAGCGCTGTATGAAGGAGAAAATGGGGGCTAGGCACTGCACAGTACCCTAGCAACGAGAAGGCAGTTAGGAGGCAGTGAACAGACGTAGTGCTACAGACGACAAGAACAATCTTTTTAACTATAGAGTGTTGGGAACAAAAAGACCCCTAACAATGGTATTGGTCCATTACTTAATGGAAATGGTAGAATGATCAATGCAGAATTAATGCAGAAAAGGCAGAAGAGATCAATAATTATTTTTGTTCTGTGTCTGGGGGGAAAAACAGATGACTTGGGCTCATCCTAGGAAGATGACAGTCTTTCCGTTCCACTCGTATCTCAGGAGGATGTTAAACACCATATACTAAAATGCCACATTTTAAAATCAGCAGGTTCAGATAACGTGCATCCAAGAATTTTTTTAAAAGCTGCTGAGGAGCTTGCTGGATCCTTAATGTTGATTTTAAATAAATCTTGGAGCATGGTGGAAGTTCCAGAAGATTAGAAGAACAGTAGGGTTGCACCAGTATTTACAAAGGGTAAATGGGATCAATGGGATATTTATAGGCCTGTCAGTCGGACATCAAGCCGAGGCAAGATAGTAGAGCTGCTGCTATGGGACTCTATTAATAAAGAATTAAAGAAGGGGAATATAATGATTTCCATACACTCATGCTGATTGCCAAATAGATCTTGTCATACTAACTTGATATCATTTTTTGGTGAGATTACAAGTTTGGTTGATAAACATAATAGTGCTGACGTAATGTACTTACATTTCTCAAAGGCTTTTGACTTGGTACCACGCAATATTTTGATTAAAAAACTAGAATGACATAAAGTTAACATGGCCCACATTAAACAGATTAAAATCTTGCTAACTGATAGGTCTCAAAATGTAATTGTAAACGGGGACTCATCATTGAACAGGTGTGTTTCCAGTGGGGTATCTCAGGGTCCTGTTCTCAGCCCTGTGCTTTTTAACATTTTTATCAATGACTTAAAAGAAAATATAAAACTATCACTGATAAAGTTTGAAAATGACATGACTATTGGGGGAATGGTAAATAATGAAGAGAACAAGTCACTAATACAGAGTGATCTGGATTGCTTGGTAAATTGAGGGCAAGCAAACAATATGCATTTTAATATGGCTAAAGGTAAATGTATACATCTAGGAATGAAGAATGTAGATCATACTTACAGGATAAGGGATTCTATCTTGGGAAGCAATGACTCTGAAAAAGATTTGGAGGTTCTGGGAGATAATCAGCAGAACATGAGCTCCCAATGTGATGCTCTGCCCAAAAGGTTTATTGCAGTCCGTAGATTCAAGAGCAGGAAACTCTCAAGTAAGAATAGAGAGGTTATTTTACCACTGGACCTGGCGCTGGTGTGACCACTGCTGGAATACTGCGTGCAGTTCTGGTGTCCACAATCCAAAAAGGATGTTGAAAAACTGGAGAAGGTTCAGAAAAGAGCCACGAAAATGATTAAAGGATTAGAAAACATGCCTTATAGTGATGGGAGGCTCAATCAATTTAGCTTAACAAAGAGAAGGTTAAGGGGTGACTTGATTACAGTCTATAAGTACCTACATAAGGAATGAATATTTAATAATGGACTCTTCAAACTAGCAGAGAAAGGTCTAACACAGACGTGGGCAAACTACAGCCCGTGGGACCGTCCTGCCCAGCCCTGGAGTTCCCGGCCAGGGAAGCTAGCCCCCAGCTTCTCCCCCATTGTCCCCCCTCTCCTGCAGCCACATGGGCAGTGCTCTGGGTGGCAGGGCGGCATGTTCCTGCACAGCAGCACGGCAGTGTGTCTGGCTCCAGCCAGGCAGTGCGGCTGCCAGACATGCTGCTTTGAGCGGCATGGTAAAGTGGCAGGGAGCTGGAGTGTGTGTGTTGGATTAAGGGGCAAAGGGTGCCAGGGGCAGTCAGGGGACAGGGAGTAGGGGATGGGGTGGAGCTTCGAGGGGGTGGTCAGGGGACGGGGAACGGGGGACTTGGATAAGTTTGGGAGTCCCGGTAGGCCTATCAGGGGGAGGGGGTGTGAATAGCGGTTGGGACAGTCAGGGAGAAGGGGGGGAATGGATAGGGGGTAGGACTCCAGGGGGTTGGATAAGGGGCAAGGGGTCCCAGGAGGGGGCTGTCAGGGGACAAGGATTGGGGTGGAGGTGGTTTGGATGGGTTGGGGGATTCTGAGGGGGGCAGTCGGGGGTGGGAATTGGGAGGGGTCAGATAGGGGGCGGAGGCCAGGATGTTTGGGGAGGCACAGCCTTCCCTACCCGACCCTCCATACAGTTTTGCAACCCCAATGTGGCCCTTGGGCCAAAAATTTTGCCCATCCTGATGTAACATGGTTCATGTCTGGAAGCTGAAGCTAGACAAATTCAGACTGGACATAAGGTGTACAGTTTTAGCAGTGAGAGTAATTAACAACTGGAATAATTTAACACGTGTCATGGTGGCTTCTCCATCACTGACTATTTTTAGACCAAGAGTGAATGTTTCTCTAACAGATCTGCTCTAGGAATTATTTTGTGGAAGCTTTATGGCCTGTGTTCTACAGGAGGTCAAACTAGATGATCTCAGTGTTCCCAGCTGGCCTTGGAATCTATAAGTATTCAACAGCTCTGTGGGTTTAAGGCTTTTCTTGCACACACATCATTATTGCTGTTGGAGATCATTTCAGACTTGATGAATTTTAAGGAGTCTTCAAGTTCAGCACCCAAGAATGGAGGTGGCTAAAATCAGAGTCCACTTTTGAAATTTTTGGCCTTCATACATAGAACTGTTGCAGCGCCGTAGCTCCTGCTGCTTTACTGTGCTCTTCAGATGCAGTGTAATTCTACGTCCAGAGAAAGACTGAAACTTTCCATGAGTGATCTGCTATATATGTATGGCAGTGGTGACAGTCAGCCAGCTAATGCAGAGGCTGGATCAGTGTCCTTTGCACTGTACAGCTCTCTGTGCTGTGGGATTGTTTACTTTGGCTCTAAATACTCAACTGTCACAAATAAGCTCTCAGTCTGGAGGTAAACAGGATAGTTTCTTTCCTTTAATTTTTACACAACTTCAGTAAAGTCAGTTGGTATGAATGTTAAGAAAGAAGCTGTTTGCTTTTTCTGCAGGTGTCAGGAAACAGAAATGAATCTGTTCAATGGCTCTCCAGTAAAGGAAAGGGAAACCGTGATTCTCATGGGGCTAACAACACAGCTCTTCTAAAACACCTCAGCCATGAACGGAAGCAGCCCTGCTGTTCCAGCCCTGGACCACATGCTCCCCTCAGTTTTTCTAATGCACCCCAATTCTGACCTGCAGCACCCTTTGCTATTCCACTCCCGGGTTTCCTACACCGCTTTGCCAATTCACCTCACTCCTGATGTATGCAATCCCCTGTTGTGCCAGTCGCTGGCCCTTCACACACCCGATGCACCTGACCTTCTATTCCTCTCACATCTCTGCCAATATCACTTAATCTTGACCTGTAATGAGTATAGACTGCAACTGTGCCACATTGGTGTGTTAGTTTTGTAATGCACACTGATTTCCGTGCAACTCGTATCATTTATGTCTTCCAGATTTGAACCCAGTTCTCCAGGGGTCACTGGTGGATCCTTTAATGTATTGTTTACCACTGCCACTCCTCTCTTAGTAGTTGGTCTTTCCTGTAACCTTAAAGGCTGGCTGGTCACCAGAAAAGCCAACTTTCCAAGGTGGAGCCATTGGCTACATTTATTTTCTAGACTCTTCAATTCTCCTCCCCTTGGCTTGACAATATATAGGCTCTTTGCAGCTTTCTGCTCAGGTTACATTTTTGATACACGAATAAGTTTCAGGCATATAACTGTTTCTATACTGTTCCATGAATAATGGCTGGGTGTTCTACCATATGGACCGTTTCAGTATTCTTTACTCTAATTTGCTGTCTGCTCTTCCTATTCCACACTCACATCTTCCCCCGAGGGACGAGTGCAACGACAAGCCAATCAAATGACAGAATACTGAAATGATCAAAGCAATAGTAGAGCATGCTAGCCAAATTCATCCAGTCAAAGAGGGTATTGTAGTAAGTCTGATGCTTAGCACAAAGACAACAAGAAGCACTGGAAATACCACAGCAGGAGACAACATGACTCAGACAATTGGTAAGAAATACAGAGACCTTCAGGTCACTACATCAAGGCTCAAACTGACACTGAACAATATCCATGGGTTGCTTGGTGTGGTCTATGTGAAATGAGTTGGTGGGTCTCAGTCAAATTTCTAATGAGGGGTCCACATCACAAAATCTAACTGTACAATTGGTCTTCACATTTGCTATCTCAGCAGATAGGTCAGTACCTAAATGGGCCATGGAGGCTGAGCTTTCCTGTTCCCCTGCTACACCTACAAACAACAGTGTCTGTTGTGGTGGCGGGATGTTTTGAGTGTGTGATGTGGATGTATGTCTCCAAGGACATGGTCTGAAGCGACTTACTTATTTCTGCTAGGCCACCAAACAGCCCATCAGATAGTTGCAAATTTGGGGTGGAATTAAATAAAATACTTAGAGATTAAAGGCTACATTTCTAGGAGCTAATCCTTCTAAAAATTGCATCTCCCTCAGCTATTCTTACGTGTTTTGGACCAGATCCACAGCTGGTATGTATCGATGCATCCCAATTGACTTCAATGAGAATCTAACGCATTATGATTACATAAACAACATAACTAACTAACATTTTAACATGTCCTGGGAATGTATGTAACATTGTGTAAAAATCATTGCAGATTTTACAAAACTGGCCAGTTTTTGTGGTGTTCAAAATCTATGGTATGTTCAAGTAAAAGTTTATCTTTGATAGGTGTCATCCAAAGGTACCATTCATCCACAAAACTGACCATTCAAAGCATCTCTGATCTAAAGGGATGGAACATCCTCTAGAGACATTTTGCACTGGAGCAGACCATTGTTAAAGCACTTTCCATTGAATGAATAAGAGTTGTGTCCATAAATGTCATTTGAAGAGAGCTGATCAAGTTATCCATCACAAAGGGATTCAGCTAATTTAACCTCATTTTATTTTTCTGTTCACCAAATTATCTACCAATAGGTCATGACTTTTATTAATTTATTCATTACTTACAATTTTGCAGTTGTTCGCAATAGTTTGTACAAATAAATTTAAATGATGGTCCATTTGCAAACTACTTGCAATGAGTATTTGCTATATTTTATTTAATATACATTCCATATAGTCTGCCACCTAAGTCACATGGTATTGTCTCTTTTCCCTGATTGGATGACCTATCTCTTTTTTCCCATCCAGAGAATATCTGCAAACAAGCATAATTGCTCAACTAATCTATTGTGTGAGTATTACATAGAACTGTTCAAAATGTCCTTGAGTCCATTTCCAGCAGGAATACTCTCACAGCTGTTTAATTTCTCCAGTGTTTGTGATGCTTTTTCTTTCCAGGAATATTCTTGAAATAAAAACTCACTTATCCAAATGTTCATGTCTGAGTCTAGTTGGAGCTATCAGTCTCTCACTTTGAGTCCTGTAATTCACTCTAATTTATAATAATAAGAAAAAATTGACAGCGGGGTAGCACAAGTTAGGGGGAAAATAGGTGTGTCGCAGATTCTTATGAGCACTCCCTGCTTGGTGACCCACTCTGATTGCTGTGAGGGGACTCTACCACTCCGGGTCCCTGGGGTGTTTCAAGCTCCTGGAGCTTGAACAGAGTTCAGCCCTTGTCCCAAACTTGGGGACCCTCGGCACACTCTGAGTGCAGACCTTCTATCTGGCATCCCTTCTGAGTGATGCCTAAACAGGCACCAAAATAAGAGGGCCTGTTTAGTTTCAAAGAGAAACTGCTGAGCTTCAGTTCATCTGCAAATTTGACACCATCAGCTCAGGATTAAATAAACACTGTGAATGGCTTGCCAACTACAGAACCAGTTCCTCCTCCCTTGGTTTTCACACCTCAGCTGCTAGAAGAGGGCATCATCCTCCCTGATTGAACTAACCTCGTTATCTCTAGCCTGCTTCTTGCTTACATATATATACCTGTCCCTGGAAATTTCCACTACATGCATTCGACGAAGTGGGTATTCACCCATGAAAGCTCATGCTCCAAAACATCTGTTAGTCTATAAGGTGCCATGGGACTCTTCGTTGCTTTTACAAAATAAGAGGGCACATTTGCAAAACAGATCAGTATATTGGATGCTGATCTCTTTTGAAAATCTGGCCCTTAATTAAGTGCTTAAACAGGAGATGAGCTCATTTGCAAGCGTGGCGCTATATACAAGGAGATTACATATAAGGAACTTCCTGCCCTCAAGAAATCAGCAGCCAAAAATATACTGGATATATTAAAGACTAGGCTGAAGACAGAAATAAGTGCTTCTTACCACCAAGTACTATCCTGCATGATAGGAAATGCAACTAGACTAGGTAAGATAAAGAAAGAAGGTAAACACTGGATAAGTATCAGGCTAATGGTAGCAACAAATATTCTCAGATAATAGAAACAGTGGAGAGCAAACAGTGAAAGAGTGAGCTATACAGTTAATCGAAGGTGCAGCAACATAGATGATTTGTCAGAGTCCATTCCTGGGCCACATAATATCAACTGAGCAAATTCAGACCAGGTGTTACTCCGTTGACTTCAGCAGGAGTTGCACTTGTTCGCCACATTTCTGCATTTGGCCCCTCAAAGTCAAACTTAAAACAAAAAAGGAATTAAAATCATGCCGTTTCTTTGCCACGTCCATCTCTCCATTCTTAACCCTTTAGTCACTGAGTCAGCTGGAGTGGTGTTGGCCATTGAACTCACTAGAATGCCTGATAGATTTCACCAGCACCCCAGCAGCATTCTATCTGACTGTACCTTGTACGGTAAGCAACAGAGAGGATGTGTTTTACCTAGATTTTAGCAGGTATATTCAGTAGTATGAGAAATGCATTCCACTTGGCAGTTCCTGGTACAGACCGGGTTTCTTGAGTGCTTGTGCCCTTTTGTGCATGCCTGAATTGCACACACACACTCCAGCACATAGATACATAGCATACAAAGCAGGGTGTGTGACAAAACGCAGTTTGGACATTCTGGTCCCCTATAAGCAACTCAGTAGGTATGTTCTACTTGGATGCACCTGGTATATTCAACAGTATGGCCAATTGGGTTTACCCGGCTAAACTGGGAATGGACAAGAGAAGACAAGATGTTAATTGTAAGCATCTTCTCTCTGTGTGTCTCTCAGGATTCTATACTGCTGCCCATCACCATAGTATCTGAGCGTCTTCTGTGTAAAATCAATAGCAAGTTCCTAGTGAACCTCATGGAGTCTCTTCATTTCTCCCTTTTCAGGGGGTGTTTCAGAGATAGAGGGAATGTCTGTGTTGTGTTTGTCATCCTAAGGGCAGACAGGCTTTTTCAAGGAGGAATTATATCTCCCTCCTATATGTATATATACCTTCTGCACTCCCATTCCTTTCTGGGACTGCACATGCTTTGTATGAAAAAAAGTAGGGAGTGTTCGCTTGTAACATAAGCCACAAAATGACTTGCATGGAACCATGATGTGGCGGTAGTGCTGTCTCAGATTCCCCCATGTGGAGCGAGGTGGGAACTCTGCAACCACAGCCTATAAATGTCAAACGTGTGGGGCGGTACACGGCTGTTAAACATGAAAAATGCTGGAAAAAAGAAAAAGCAGCAGCTGCAGACAGGCTCAGATCTCATTTTTTCTGCATTTCATTTTGGAATGTGTTGGAGAAGTCTTCGATGTTTTCTCTGTTGACACATGTTCGCTGCCCAGGATAGCTGTAATAGGCCCCCGTGGGAGGTGTGTAATTGAGATGTACTGGGATTCTGCATATTAATGGCAAACACTCGTCCTGTCTTGAAAATCTATCCTCCTTCTCCCTCCCCTTCCTCCACAGCTGACTAAGGGCTCTGGTCATCTTTATTGATTCCTTTGCTCAAGGGAGGGCGTGCGTTACAGAACAGATGGCATGGCAGGCCATGGAGGAGACGCTGGTCGGCGGAAGGGAGAAAGTGTTACAGGAAGGGTTTGGAAGAGTTGTAAAGGGATGTAGTTGCTTGTATGGTAATTAAATGCTGCTTGCCTATTAAAGACATGTTTATGGGAAGTTTAACAACTTAGTTATAGACAGGCGCTCCCAGAGCATGAGCCCTTAGGCTGCTTTCCAGAAGGAGCTCAGGAAAAGAGTTGCTTCCCTTGTTTCTTTTCCTCTAGCCTCATCTTTTCTCCAGGGACCCAACAGCTCACCTCTCTCATCTTTTACCAACACCAGTTCACTCAGCTTTTATGGGTGACAGTCACTGCTTCACACCTACCTGCACTATATTCAGTTCTGTTCTATTTAAGTTCGTATCCAGCCCTCATCATCATGGTATCTGAGCTTCTCCACTGCTGGCACCAGATAACCAATTCAAATGTAATTGCAGCATGGAAGCTGCAGCACCAGAGTAGTTAAATCAAGAGTTCTGTCAATCAGAGCTGTGCAAGAATTTTAAGGAGATTTGAACATTCATATCCCGTTTCTGGGTCCCTCTACTTTTGCATGTCAGATCCAAGATCCTTGTCTCACCTGTAAGGCACAGTGTGGTTTTCTCTCTCTGACCCTGTGCCCCTTTCAGTCCTGAGTGCCCTTTCTCCACGCCATACTCTGTCTTTTTGAAGTCTTCCACTTCCTGTACAAGGAGCCTCTTTCATCTCCCATTTGAGATCTCTCCCTAGCCCCATTCTTCTCACCTAGCTCTTCACTTCTGATTGATTACAACTCCACCTGCTCCTTCTCTCAAACCCTGTCTATAATTGTCTGTATTATTTCCATTGAATTTAGACTGTCAGCTCCTCAAGGCATAAACCTGGGCTTAAGTCATGGACCAAATTCCGCTAGTGCAGTTACACCACGGATGAATTTGTTCCTCTGTGTTATGTAAAGGACTGTACATTGTGATGGGTGCAAATGAAAACCCCTTGATCCAAACATTCCTCCACTTCAAAATTTGAACTGTCTGATCCAGTTCTAGATCTGTTTCCAAATCGCCTCAACTTTTTACATAGAACTGTGGATCCCTGAACTTTGGGATGTGGAAAATCCAGATCTGAATATTTCAGCTTGAGCCTATCTCTGGTAATAAACATGATTTCTGTGCAGGGTCCAGCCTGCACAGAATAACTACTGTACCTTCCATGGGATTCTAAACCTATTTCTGCTCTGCAGTGCTTCTCTCTGCAGCCTTTCATTTCATATCGCAGCCACCACCCTCCCTCCCAAACCAGCCTGATTCATAGTTCTAATCATCTTTGAAAACATGGCCCATGCTTTTGTGACCACTTTGTGCTTTCCAAGATCTGCCCAGGGTGTTTAAAAATAGCTCTGGTTCCCCTCCTCTTCCCCACCTCTTCTCCCAGTGAGAATGAGCACATGAACAGCAGCTGCGAAGGATAATGCAGTGGTGGTGGATTCTGCCTGAGGCCTGGACATTCCAGCCTGGCTTGGCAGTGCTCTAGCTGGGATGTGATCACGTGAGGAGTTGGGGAACAGCTCAGTGTGGTCACTTCTGGCTGAGTGCTGCCTGCTAGTATCCCAGCAGCTGCTGCTGCTTTCAGCCCACATTCTGACTGAATCCTTTGGCTGCTTTGCTCCTCTTGTTGCTATAACCTACAGAATTAAATTATGCAGTTGGGGTAATTTTCATGGTGAGCAGAAGGAGTTTTGGGCTCACCTACACATGCAGCTTGCAAAGAGCATTAAGGAAGGCTGCCCAAGTCGCTGAAGACGGGCCTATTTGTGGTGGGTTCTCCACATCGGCCACGGTGACATTTTTTTGGTGTTGATAATGGTCCAAGGAATTGTTTGGTACATGGGGTTGCACTAGAAATGGTTTTTATTGATGCCCCTGCATAGACATACAGGCTTTTTTGCATCAGGAAAGTAAATAGGTCATTACATACACACAGTGTTCTCTTCTTTATTGAGAGGGGAAAGGGATCCTTTAGGACTCATCATTTTCTCCTCATTATGGGGCTTCTCTCTACTGTTTACTTCTCCTTCTATGGTCCCATGCAACTTATTTTCTCATCTCTTTCAGAGCCTCTCTTGACATGTAAACACTTCCCCCATTTTCTGTGGTTCACACAACCCCTGCGGAGCAGTGGCTTTTTTCCCCATTTGAGCAGAGCTGGATGTGGCTACTTGAAGAGACCAGCCATTACCTTAGGAGTCCAGGAGGGGCCTCTAGAGAGTAAAGCAAGGCACTCCTCGGATATTGAGTGACTGCCTTCACAGTAATCCTATTTCGGGAAGAGGAGAACCTTGCCTGGCCCTGCACTGGTATCCCTTCTGCTGCAGCATGCTTTGCTCCCAGTAGGGAGAGTATGTGTTCATTGTAACATGCCCTGAACTGCCCCCTTGCTAGGCAGACACTGCTGATGGCTTGGACTGGTGCTATGCCTTTGCAAGGTGCATCTTTGACTGCAGTAGCTTCCAGAGTAATGCCAATGCATATCCTGCAACCAGCTGGATGTCGTCCCTAGAGCCTGTGGTAGCTTTGTGGCAGTACCCTGTCTTCCCTCATCCCCCTCCTGAGAGGACTCATTGACCGTGATATGGAATGAGATCACTTCTTATCAAGACACCAAGGCTCCCGCCTCAGTCCTTGCCTTTTGCCTCACCTAAGTCCCCTCAGTATCTCATCTTTGGCTTTATGTGAGCCTACCCCTATTCTCCCCAGGACTCTTGATGCTAGCCTACCCACTCACCAGTTTACTTGGACATCACTAGCTCACAGCCTGGTTTTAGACGAGCAAAGGTCCCTGCAGACACCTCTTCCCTTTTTTGATCCCAGCTGATGAGCTGCCAGTGCAGGTATCCCCTTCATGGTCTTCTCACTGTCCCTTCCCACTCAAACTGAACAGAGCACTAGATTGCCCCTGCGCAGCCTATTATTACTTGCTTTCAATCTTTGCTGCCTTAAAATGCCTGCCAATGTCTTCAGCCAGCTCCTCACATCTCCAGCAGCTGTGGCTCTGGGCCACGCTGCAGCCTGAGCCTGGCAGAACATGCTGCAAAGGGGTTTTTTATCCACCCACGTGGATTACAATTTATAACATTGTTGCAAATAGAGCTGGTACTGCCAGGAAATACTGTGTGTGCTGAGCTGAGGCAGCGTGCGCTTTGTGTTACCACTGCCTCAGTTCGTTTCTTCTTTCTCTTCATTCAGCTTCTGTTCTCCCCTTCCTCTCTACCTATTTTCCTGTCATGGGACCCACCTTCCACCTCCCATGGCTTCCTTCCTATTCTTGCACATTATTGCAACACCAAAAATTACATTAAAATTCTATTGTGGTAGTGGATGTTGAGGTCTCATAAGTCAACTTCCCATTGGAGGAGAAATCAGTGACAGGGAGTGTCATAAACAGATAGTAGAAGTTAATAGAACAGAAGTACTTTATATCTCTTTTGACTGTAAAGGGTTAATAAGTTCAGTAAGCCTGGCTGTCACCTTACCAGAGGACCAATCAGGGGACAGGATACTTTCAAATCTTAAGAGAGGGAAGTTTCTGTGTGTGCTGTTAGTTTTTGGTTGTTGTTCTCTCTGGATTCTGAGAGTGACCAGAGGTGGTCAGGTTTCTCTCCAAACTCTCCAATACAGGCTCTTATAAGTTCAGAATAGTGAGTACTAGGTAGATAAGGTGAGTTAGGCTTATGTTTGTTTTCTTTATTTGCAAATGTGCATTTGGCTGGAAGAGTTCAATTGTGTATTTGGGTGGAAGGAGTTCAAATTTGTATTTTGCTGAAAGGGTTTTAATTTGTACTTGTATACTTAGGCTGGGAGGGTATTCCCAGTGTCTATAGCTGAAAGACCCTGTACCTAATCCATTTTAAATTTACAAAGATAATTTTTACTGTTTTTCTCTCTTTAATTAAAAGTTTCTTGTTTAAGAACCTGATTTTTTTTTTATTCTGGTGTGAGACCCCAGGGGATGGGGTCTGGATTCACCAGGGAATTGGTGAGGAGAAAGGAGGGAAGGGGGAGAGAAAGGCTAATTTCTCTCTGTGTTAGGATTACTGTCTCTCTCAGGGAGAGTCTGGGAGGGGGAGAGAGAAGGAGGGGGGAAGGTGCATTTTCCTCTCTGTTTAAGATTCAAGGAGTTTGAATCACAGTGATCTTCCAGGGTAACCCAGGGAGGGGAAGCCTGGGAGAGGCAATGGTGGGGGAAAGGGTTTACTTTCCTTGTGGTAAGATCCAGAGGTTCTGGGTCTTGGGGTTCCCCAGGCAAGGTCTTGGGGGGACCAGAGTGTACCATGCACTGGAATTCCTGGTTGGTGGCAGCGCTACAGGTTCTAAGCTGAGAATCAAGCTTAGAGGAATTCATGCTGGTACCCCATCTTTTGGACGCTAAGGTTCAGAGTGGGAAATTGTACCATGACAGGGAGTCTGGATATATTCTTAGTGTAACCTGTTTTATTTATGCTCTATACACCAGTCCTGGAACACAGGTGGTCACACACAGCATGCAGACACTTCTTTCTTTCAGAGTTATCAGCGCAAACACGAATGCACCATTTGCAGGGAGCAGCTCTGCCTCGAGAATTGATTCTAGCTAGCGAGATTAAGGAAGAGGTTGAACTCCCATGCCACTTGCCACAGCTCCCCCAGAGAAACAACAGCATCTAACATCACTAGATTTCATCCATGATTTCAAACTTGCTCATGTGCTAAGAAAGAGAATGTGTAAGACTAAGCGTAACAGTGGCATGAGCTGACCCATGCCACATCAATAACTTACACCTGAAAAGTGGACATTGCGTCCCTTTTTCATAGGACCTAACTGTAGCACATACAGAACTTATATAGCCAAAGGCTACATCTACACTTGGAACTGGGGCGCGGGGTGATTCCAGCATGCAGATGAACCCACATTAGTTCTGTTCCAGCTAGGGAGCTAAAAACAGTAGTGTAGCTGCCCCAACTGCATACCCATGGGGGCCAGATGAGTTTGTACTTGGGACATCTAACTTGTGCTGCCATTGCCTGTGCTCCTGCACCTACACTACTTTTGTCAGCATGCTAGCTTGAGCAGCACGAGCATGGGAACGCCTCTGCAAGCTGGGACTCACACCCCCAGCTCCAAGGCCAACCAGACTCCATGAGCTCTGTGACAGGCTGGATGTAAAAGTTCAGAACTTCAGGTGGCTCTGCTTGAAATCAGTGACTGTACTGATTTACACCAGCTGAGGTTCTCTCCCTGGATATTCTGCATGGCAGGGTTGCTGGATTCTGCAGCACTCCGGTGCAGCTGACTGGAATAGACAGTGACAGCTTCATTTAGATTCTAAAAACAGGTGAGATGTTTAATGAATTAGTTATAACCTTGGATAATGAAACCCATACAGTGTTCCTTGTGTTATTAAATGTCATGTTAAATTCAATTTATTTGACTTTGCTCCCTGTTTTTGATATGCCCCAGATTTCTGTACTGATGGTGCAGATCTGTGTGGAAGATGTTGTGAGGAGGCTGCCAGATTCAGCTGGTGAACAGAGGGCAGCAGGAGCTAGGGCAGTGTGGGAGGGCATTTGCTGGAGGCTTATGCTAAAATGACCAGCAGTGAAATAGTTAATAATACTGACATTATCATCTTCGTTTCAGAATGAGCTCCTCATTGAGAGGAGCAGGGCAGGTGACACCTCTCAGGCCTAATGTTTCAGGATGCCTGCAGATACTGAGGACAACTTTGCTTTGGTTTATATTCAGTCATCTTTGCTAAGTTATTTCTACAGCCATACAGGCTAGAAACATGGGACCCTATTCTCCCACCTGTAGGAGACAAAGACCTCCTTTGAAGTTAAGGAGAGTTACACATATCCTGTGACAATTCTGCTGTGGAGGAAGGGGGGAAGATCCACAGCAAATTCCATGGCTGAAGATCACTGACTACATAGGGCCTTGCTCCTGCTGTTGAGGTTAAGTGGCACAGAGGTTATGTTGCTTTATTGGCTCTTCCCAAGACTCTTCCTCTCTCTGCTCTGATGTCAACTGCAGTCCTGTTCTTGTCCTATATAGAAATAAAACTGAGCTCCCTCCATCCAGTAGGATCACATCAAGTTCATTTTCATCTGGGTCTCACCTTTTGTGAGTGAAGATTTAAACTGTTTTAATATATTAGTTAGCACTAAACACTTTTTGTGACATAGAACCAGGGTGCTGGATCAATGGGGAAGTGGAGGATTTTTCTCTTTCTTGCTTGAGTTTCCAAGGTATGCTCATTGGTGTGGGTACATAGAGAAATACAAGAGGAAGGAACACAGGAGCAGAGCAGACTATGCTAAGTATTGGTCCCATCATATACCTTCTTGCTTAATGAAACATTCATAGGCTGTAGGTAAGTGTACTCTTGTTCTACTTTATGGCCTACTCACTCAGAAGCTTTTGCTTTTGTAAAGCAGGAGAGAGGGGTGCTGTTAGAACAGACGTCTGCACTGGACACCTTAGCAAAGTAAGTCTGCAATGGTTCAAGCCCAGGAATCTCCCAGCTGAGCCCATGGTTCTGGGCACAATCCCGTTGCCTCCTATCTTGGGCAGAGATGGTGACTGATTCATGGAAGTGTAAGTTCACATCTCTTGCTGAAAGTTACTTCTGTATTAATGCAAATGTGCTTCAGGGAGCTTGATGTTCCACATCCCTGAATGGCTAAAGCCAACTGGATATCTTCCCTGCAACCTCTGAGCACTGTGCTACCACTGAACTAGCTGGGAAGCAGAATTTCCATCCTGTGGGGAATTCCGAGATTTCAAAATCTGGTTTTGTCCCAAATCAGGAAGAAAAGTTGAACTCTGAGAATTTTTTGCAGAACAAAATATTCTGGAAATATTACCTTTTGATTTTACTGAAAAATATAATCTTGACTTTAACATTATATTATATTCATTTAAAAGGGATAAAGTTGAAACAAAACATTTTGATAATTTCCCATTAAAACTTTGATGAGATCAGTATGTTCCTGCAAAACCTTTTGGTTTTATCAAATCAGCATTTCCCAACAGGAAACTGTTTTGGCAGAAGATTTTTGGCTAGCTAAATGTAAGAGCCTATTACAAATTGGTACAATGGATACCATGAACAATAACCTTCCCTGAACAAAACCCAACCGGATTGGTGGACAGCAATCGATCCAGCGGGGATCGATTTATTGTGTCTAGGCGAGACACAATAAATCGACTCCCGAGCCCTCACCTGTCAACTTCCGTACTCCAGTGCTGCAAGATGCGCAGGCAGAGTCGACGGGGAAGTGGCAGCAGTCAACCCACCATGGTGAAGACACCACAGTAAGTCGATCTAAGTACGTTGACTTCAGTTACATGAATAACGTATGTTCCCTAGAGCAGTAGGACTGCATTTCAGTAGCCATGAGAGTGGACAGAGGCTTGTGACACTACAAAGAAGAGTGCCCAAGCAAAGGCGGCCCACAGCCTAGCTAACCACAGGTGGAAAACAGTGGCACAAGCCACTTCTGCTACCTAAGAATCTAATAGAAGTCAGGGTTCCAGGAGGAAATCCTTTTGGCAAGAAGCCGGCAAACCCCTGTGGTAGATGGAGCACTCACAAACCCTGTGCCTTTCAGCTACAATTAATGCTACACAAACCTTAGTGTTATTTTGATCAAGGGTCTTTATGTGTTTGCTGCTAGAATTGTTGTCCTTCTGCCTGGGAAGCCATAAAGGCTCTGTCAGAGAGGCTGCTTTGATTTTCATTGCCTGCCTGCTTCATTACCAACAGGGTAATGACTGGCAGTGGACCAATCAGATCTCCAGTATCACTCTGTCAGGTTCATAATTAATACTACTGCAAACTAAGCTTATTGTGATTTAATTAGTAATGCTGTAATAATGCTACCGCCTGGGCTTCGGGTTACTAATTTATATAAATAGCTACATTAATGTTTTCAAGCACCAAGTATTAATTGTATCAGCCTCAGCACTAGACTCTGGTTGGCTGACGGCAGCTGCAGAACTCGACAACACTTGGTGGATGAAAAAAAAAGGTTTTTGATTTCCTGCCTGTTGTTTTTAAACAGGCAAGAAACAGCCATGGATGGGGCTGGAGGGTTTTTTATAATATGGGCCAGGAAGCGGTATTTGAGATTCAAATCCCTTTTTGCCTGGATCTGGTCCCCCTCCCTCCCCGCTTAAATATATAAATACATCCAAGCTGTTTGCATCGACAGTTTCAATTTGCCACAATGGGAAGTTGCACACATGAGAGATCCCCATGCAGTCAACTTGCATTTTATTTCAAATCTGGAATTAAAAGGAGAGAAGAAAACTATAGAAGAGGTCCACAGGTGCAGAAGAGGGATTTGCATACATCAGGGCTTTGCGCAAGCCAGGGCCTAAGCTCTTTCTCTGGGTTTGGATAAACTATAATAGGAAAAATCTTCTTCCCCTTTCCTGCACCAATGAAGTCCAACATCCCTGTTTGCCTCTGACAAGGATGCGGCTTGGAATATATACCCCTGTTGGGATAAATTAGGAGAAAGTTAGTGAGACTGAGCAAAAGACGATTTTAGGCTGAGACTCGGGGAAATTGGTCTTCCTCACACTGATGTCCACTAGACTGTGGAACAAATGACAAATTCATAGAAATTAGAGGAGAAAGACCTATAAGCAAATTAATATGTGAATCCAAATAAGTCTAGAAGGCATCTAAATTGTTGTATTTTCCCCTTCTTCCAGTCCCCCCCAAACACTCCTTTTGTCTTAGTGAGACTTTATTTAGACCCACTCTCACTTACTGAACATTCAGCCTGGCCAGGTCACCTCTGAATTTGACTCACTGAGCCTAGATAAGTCTATATTGCTCTGACTTGGATGAAAGGAGAGTAGTATGAAAAACAACTAAGAGGCAAATGTAAATGAAAGTAGGCCACCTTCTGCATCAACTGGAACCTTCTTCCAGCTTCTCTGATGTGCGTGGGGCAAAGGAGCAGCTGTTCTAATGGGTCCTTTCCCTCTCTCGTTTCCATGACACTAAATGGTGCATGGTGCCAAAAAATTCAGAACATTCTATTCTCAGACGGAACTGATTTTTGTCAAGACAAAGCAGAATTCCACAGGCTATAAGGTAGCAACATATCCGCTGAGCTACCTCAGTAGTTAATGACTCAGATCATTTGCTCAATAACCAGCAAGCAATGCATGCAACTCCAGTGGAAATAATGTTAACAATACAGCAAAAACTTGCCTTGACCCAGCTTTATTGTCTTCTAATGATTGGGTGGGCTTGGCCTACAATTTTTTTTTTCTAATGGAGGGAAAAGTCTTCCAAGCTCTATTTCAAACCATCAAAATCTCTCTCTCCCCACATCCACTTTTTCTACTTTAAAAGCCCCATGGCACAGCAATCATCCTTCCCCTGGAGGACAGCAGGAGACTAGTCAGTCTGGACTCCATCAATGTTATTTCATGCATATACTGGGTGGGGTGTGTCCAGAGTGTGATGCAGAAACCCTCACCCCCATGACTGAACACCTAGTATCTCATATTGGCCTGAGAGTTTGGAATGGAGCTAGAGATCAAAACCTAAATCCCTGAATTGTCACGTGACCAGTGCAGCTAGACCTGGACCAACAAGGCAATACAAACCAAAGGAGCTATATGAGAAATGTCCAGTCTATTTGGGAGGACATTCTATGTCAAACATGGCAGAGTTGCACTTACACAAGATGGGCATCTTCTCTACACCATTCTGCTTCCTAGGACAGCAAAGGGCATCTCATTGAAATGAATCGTTCGTAAATGTAGAATGTGTAAAGGGAAATGCCAAACTGGGAGTCCCTTCTGTAAGAGGTTAGACAGCCATGTGCGGTGTCTGAATTTAAAAATGGGTTGGATAACCAGCAATATTTGTATGTATGTAGTAAGGCTAATCAAATCAAATTCATTTTCTTTGGGGCATTAGTTGATCATCTGAGGCATCAGAAAGGAACTCATCTGACATGCTGCATTGCACAATTGGGAAGGTACACCACAGAGAAGGTTTCATCTTCCTGGATATTGGATCCACAGTCTATTCCAGAGGCTTTCATGGTTTTCTGTTCCTAATATCCCTAAGAAATGCTAAGGCAACAAGGTCTTTGGCATATATTGGCTGAGCATGGCTTAGAAATTAAGCCACCTAAATCATACAGTGCTCTCCACCAGCATCATGGTTGTGTACCATGACTGAGAAGAAGTCCCTCACAAGTTATCTAAAAAGGCTGTTGGTCCCCCTTACCCGTGGCTGTGTAGAGAGGGGAGCAATATAAATCCCTCCCAAGCAGGAATTTTAAAAGTATAATCTTCCTATGCTGTTCCTCAAATGAACCATTTCATCCACTATTACGCCTCCCATCAACAAGAAAATTAGCTGTAAGAACGTGTATGTGCGTGTGTGTGTGGGGGGGGGCTTATACACCATGCAGTGTTTCAGGCTGGAGTGTTTATCACCAAGGATCACACCCCTTTTTTAAAAGGGACAGTGACTCCATTAAATCTTGAAATTGGCAGGCAAGTAGAATCTACAGCAGACAGCTGCTACATAATCTGAGCCACTGAATTGATCACATTCTAGCTACTACTGTATTTTATGAAATATGGACTGTGACACATATTACTCTGCTAAATGCATTTATCTTGATCTCAGGTTAGATAGCTATCCCATTACATATATAGCTGCATAGCTTTATCTCTCTGTAATGGTGTCATCTACTCACTGCTTGGTGGCACCTCCTTGTGGTCCATCTGGAGAATTAATTCACCACTGACTACGCCCCATCTGGCACTTGTTCAGCCTGTTGCCCCAGGGACTCGTTCTGCAACCACTGTCCTGCAAGTCTGTAGCTGCACTGCCTCTTCTTCATGGCTTAGCCTTCTGGCCAAATCACTATTGTCCTCCCCTTCCAGGGTCTTATCAGAGACTCCTTCCCCAAAGTCTCAGGCAGTCTCCGTCTCCACAGTGCTGACTGCACCATTCCCACAGTGGTTGGAAGGGGAAGCCAGGCCTGCCCTCTACCAGGTTACAATCCAGGGACCCTCAAACCAGCAGTTCAGGTCTATCCCTTTCAGACCTTACTGCTCCTTCCCTGGACTTCTTCCTTGCCTGCCTTTCTCAGCTCCTACTCTGCCCTGTACCAGGGAGTGTAACTACAGGCTCACCTCCCTGCAGCCCCTTCCTCAACTCCTAGGCTTTATAGAAGCCCTGCCTGTTCCTGCCCTGGTGAGCAGCATTCTCAACCAGTCTCATTGCCCCTTAGTTCCCCAGCAGGTGCAGCCTTAGGCTAATTGGCCTCTCTTGCCACCTTAATCCCATCTGTGCTGGTGTGGGGTGAATGCATCTATATACACATACAGTTACCAATTTAATTTACATTGTGACTCTTCATTAAGTCTCAAATGCATTCTTTCCCTGTGATGTAGGTCCACGTTGTTATCTCCACTGTACAGATCCTATAAACTGAGGCACAGCCATGTATCATAAAGTAAGTCAGAAGTTCCCTACTTCTGGGTGTCCATTTGATTAATGCCATCAACTGTAGGGTTTTATTTAATTCCTTCTTTTTTTTTTTTGCCACTCACTTCTTGAAGTATTAGGTCCAACCGGGAGAGCTCATAGAAATGACTCCCAATGAGTTGGACTCTGATCAGCTCAGTTCAACCGGAATGGAGCTAAGGTCTTTCTGAAACCTCACTGCAATCCTAGAAATGGATTTCCAGTGAGTTACAGAGATGGCTGTGAAATCCACCAGATGGCTGTGAAATCCCCCATTAATAGCCCCATCCGTCTAGCATGGCCTGAAGAAATCTCACGTTGTTGCTACCCACTCATGACTTCCATCATTATTGCTCCAAAATCCTGGACAAAAGGACAAAGAAAAGACATACGCTAGCCAGAGCTCTCTTGCCATTTGCTCTCGGTCATGGTTTGGGATCCCCATAATCCTGTGTCTACAGGTCATCCAGAGTCTTGGACAACATTACTGAAGTACACTAAATCAGCACTTTGCTGCTGCTCTTCATTACACAGATTGGAAGGGAAACTGGCATGCCAGATATTAAGGTCTCCAGCGATTCCCTTTTAAACATTACCTTCCTGTGTTTGGATCCCAGCCAGATAGTGCTCATTAAACTTATAAATTGCCTTCATCTCCTGGGCAAGGTAAAATAAAATTGGTAGAAGGGACATTGCATTGTTGATGAAAAAGCACAAGTTAACTTCAACGCGGTGGACTTAGCACAAGATATGAGGAATATCTTAATAGATGCAGCAGCTTCTATGGGAGGTCTTGAAGAAACCACTGTTCCTGAAAGCGGCAGTAACATTAAAGGAAGAAAGGTCTTTGTTCACTTGTTCTGTGCATCTGAATCGTGCAGCTTTTTTTAACATGTCCATGAACAGTGAGATGTGAATCAGGATCTCTGGCGGTTTATAAAGGGTGGTACTGCAGTGAGATATGACCATATCTTGAAGTCCTTTCCTTTTGAAATATTTATGGCTTCTAATCTCTCTCTGGCTACAATCCCTGCCCAAGCTGTAATTCAATCCACTGTCCATCTAAGCCTTATTTTATCAGGTTTTCTTTTCTGTGGCTGCTTAATAATTAACTGTTATAGAACTCACAGACAAGGCGGGTGAGGTAATATGTTTTACTGGACCAACTTCTGTTGGTGAGAGAGGCAAGCTTTTGAGCTACACCGAGCTCTTCTTCATGACTGGGAACGATACTTAGTATCACAACTAAATCGTTTAGCTGTTCCACTTGGATTTAGCTGTGACACTCTGAATACCTTCCCCAGTCCTGAAGAAGAGCTCGGTGTAGCTCGAAAGCTTGCCTCTCTCACCAACAGAAGTTGGTCCAGTAAAAGATATTACCTCACGCACCTTGTATCTGTAATTTCCTGGGATCAACAGGGCTACGACAGCACAGGTATAAGTCTCTCCATTCTTAATTGACCCCTTGAACTGAACTGTTCCTTAAACAGAGACAGGGGTGGGTTATTTGGGAGCAGTTGGGTATGCTTTGCTCATTACACTGTTCCTATATTGAATTATCTTCTCAGTCTCTAGTTTCTGTGATTCTGAATGGCTCTACAACCTCTTCCCCACTTTTGAAACTGACTTCTGCCCTTCCTGAAGGGGCTGGAACACTTACAATTGACACCTCATTGATCTTCATTCCCCTTGCATTCAAATGTATCTGCCCCATCACTGCAACCACTATCCCTCTCCTCCACATCTGTTCACCTCCTCCTCCTCCTCCTCTGCTTTCTCTATCATGCGTCTTGAGTTTGTATATATATGCCCCTGAAAATGTTTCTGTTCATTTGGTCAGTGCCTAGGACAATGGTGGTTCTGAGTACTATCATAGAATCATAGAATTGGAAGGGACCTCGAGAGGTCATCTAGTCAAGTGCCCTGCACTCATGGTAGGACTAATTATCTAGACCATTCCTGACCAGTGTTTGTCTAACCTGCTGTTAAAAATCTCCAATGATGGAGATTCCACAATCTCCCTAGGCAATTTATTCCAGTGCTTAACACCCTGACAGTTAGGAAGTTTTTCCTAATGTCCAACCTAACTCCCTTGCTGCAATTAAGCCCATTGCTTCTGTCCTATCCTCAGAGGTTAAGAAAACAGTTTTTCTCCTCTTCATAACAATCTTTTATGTACATGAAAACTGTTATCATGTCCCTCTCAGTCTTCTCTTTTCCAGACTAAACAAACCCAATTTTTCAATCTCCCCTCATAGTGTGTTTCTAGACCTTTAATCATTTTTGTTGCTCTTCTCTGGACTCTCTCAGTTTGTCCACATCCTTCTGAATGTGACACCCAGAACTGGAACAATACTTCAGCTGAGGCCTAACAGAGCGGAATAGAGCGGAAGAATTACTTCTCATTTCTTGCTTCCAACACTCCTGCTATACATCCCAGAATGATGTTCGCTTTATTTGCAACAGCGTTACACTGTTGACTCATACTTAGCTTGTGGTCCAGTATACCCCCAGATCCCTTTCTGCAGTACTCCTCTAGGCAGTCATTCCATTTTGTATGTGGTCACCTGATTGTTCCTTCCTAAATGGAGTACTTTGCATTTGTCCTTATTGAATTTCATCCTGTTTACTTCAGACCATTTCTCCAGTTTGTCCAGATGATTTTGAATTTTAATCCTATCCTCCAAAGCACTTGCAACCCCTCCAGTAATACCTGTTTGAGACATCAGCCTTCTTCTCTTGTTCTTCATTGATCATCAGAATGACCTAGTTCATTGTTCAGTGCCATTTTCTTCCTTTCTGCCTTTTGATTCAGAACTCTGCTTCTCCCTTTTCTTTCCTTGCACTGGCCTCTGTACAGAGACTTTTCTAACCTTGTGCCTTTCTCTTTCTCTCCTGGTCCATCCCCAGAAACCCAGGAGGTTTCACAAATGGCCAATAGCTGAACAGAAGACAAGATCTCCATTTTGGGTGTCCAAGAGAGAGAGAGGACAGATGGGGAAAGGGAGATTGACTAGATCAGTGGTTCTCAAACTAGGGCTGCTGCTTGTTCAGGGAAAGCCCCTGGTGGGCCAGGCCAATTTGTTTACCTGTCACGTCCTCAGGTTCGGCTGATCGCATCTCCCACTGGCCGTGATTCACCGCTCCAGGCCAATGAGGGCTGCAGGAAGGGCAGCCAGCATGTCCCTCGGCCCGCGCCACTTCCTGTAGTCCCCATTGGCCTGGAGCAGCGAACCGCGGCCAGAAGGAGCTGCGATCGGCCAAACCTGCGGACGCGGCAGGTAAACAAACTGGCCCGGCCAGCCAGGGGCTTTCCCTGAACAAGTGGAGGCCCTAGTTTGAGAATCACTGGACTAGATGACTCTAGCAGATTATCCTATTGCTGACATCCCCCTGTGCTCCCCACATAGCATGGAAAAGGTGCAGTGCGCACCAAAGTGAATGGGCTTTCATGATTTCAGTGACCACAACGCAGTGTCCTCCTCAATGTTGTGCCGCCATACAAAGGCAAGGAGTTCCTGTGGAAAGGTGTATCTGATGAATGGCAAAGTCATGGTCAAGACAAATGAGCCTATGCTGTGTGTTCCCCTCTGCTGGACTCTGTTAAGCTGAGCTTCACCAAAATGGAAGGAAAAAAGCCAAAGCTTGCATTGACCTTTTACTGTGAGTCTGGGGTGAAAGGGGATCCAAGAAGGGTGCAATGGTGGGGTGATGTCTATTGGCCAAGTAGGGGGAACAAGTATATGGTGCTGGGACAAAGATCAGTCTGTGACTGGTGGAGAGCCCTGTTTCAGGCAGTCACCGGAGGAGAAATAAGAGATGCTGCAATGGACACCCAGTAACAGCTGGCTCAAAAGCACGGCCTGTTTATCCAGCTTGTGCACACGCTGAGTAACTCTGCAGAGGGGAGTACCCCGCACACCTATTGGGGAAGAGTTTGTGCAGGGATTGTAGTCAGTGAGGGCAGCAGCCAGCACAGGACAAAGCCATGGTATGACAACAACAGACGGCAGCAGGGATCATTTGGCTCCATATGCCCTTTCCAGCACAACTCAACCTATCTGGATTGCAATACACAGTAAGAGCATCCACGGATAGGGATTACAGGTTGCAGCATGGCAGCATTATCACTTTTCCAGGGAGCAACAGCCTTGACCCTCCCCCTCCTGTGGCTCTCCACTGGTGCCCTATTGGTACCACTATTTTAGCAGCCAGAGTAGCCACCCTGTGCCATCTATGCCTCTGCTGCTGCAACAATTTCCTCATCAACACAAATGTCTTTTTGCGGGCAAGCAGCATCCCAGTCTCCTTTCCCCACTAGTTGCTGGGACCAGCACTGAGGAGAATCATGTGGGTTGCCTGGCCCTCATGATTAAAAGTACTGCATGTAGCACATTTTTTCCCCAGCATCATCTTCTAGATGAAGGGGGACAAGCAAGCCTACAGTTCAGTGAGAGAGAGAGAAATGGGGAGGGAGGTATAGTGGTAGGAAGCATCAGAGAGGATGAGGAAGGGAGAGAGAGAAATCATGTACAGCGAGAGAAACACTTTAAAAACAGTACGTTCCTCTTCATATTGGCACAGCAATGTTTGCAGCATGGCTTAGCATTCCTCATCCTGTTAAATAAATATTGTGACAGTTTTAATCCTAGCGAGCGGGGACGTAACCAGAACTTGGATTTTCACTGAGGGCAAACAGTAATGGGTACACTTTAAGTATTTCAAATAAGCCTCGACTTTAGATCTACAGAGACAGGACTATTTGTTAAATAAATATCTAACTCGTCTGGTACCAGGCCAGTTGCTGTGGTTAAGTAAGATATATCTAGCTAATGGATATTTAACTCAATGTTGGGTAAGCAAGCCCACACAGCCTGTAAAATGCTTTTTAATTAAAAAAAAACAAAACCCCAACCTCTATACCTTTCGAATAAGGCCTCTTTAGGAATTTTGAATGCTATCAAAGGAGACAGCTCCATCACGGCAAGGGAATTAGGCATCATGTAATTTCTAAAAAGAAAATGACACATGCCGGTTCATAACTAACAGGCTACAGCCAGTTTATGAAATGTTAATTGGAATACCTTGCAGTTCCCTCACTCCATTAATGAATGAATGGTGGTGCCAGTCTCTATTTATGGGCCAGTTAAATTCCAAAGCAACTCCATTTACCTCTTGTATATATTATTAAACCTCATATGTCGGTTACATAATAAATAAACCGTCCTTTCATAAATCTAAATGAAGGGCTTCCTGGAGGTCCTTATGGAAAGTCATTGCTCGGCTCATGAAGGGTTTGTTACTTTCTGCTTTGCAAAACTGCTGTTTCCCTCAAGCCCCTTCCAGTACATAATAATAATGTTGAAAAAAAAAGTACACTAGGGAACAAGCTCTATTAGAGCGAAATGTTTGTCAGCATCTTAAAAAAAACATTTCCAGATGGCTGGACTGCTGTAGAAACATGTAGCTTTACTGCCGCACTCCAAATCTTTCCCACTCTGGTTCCATGCACCTTTCTTACTGCTGCTTGAGCTGGTGCCCCTGAAATAAACCCTCACTGTAGATATTTGGAGGTTAGTTAGGAGCAGTCAGAGCGTAAGATCTGTGCTGCAGCCTCTGCTATTGAATGGTGTTAAGCATTAAAGTGGTTGTGTGTATGTGTGTGTTTGTGTTTTTGTGTGTGTGTGTGTGTAACCCTTCTGCCCCTCTGAGCTGGCAGCAACAAGGGCTGGGTTCAGTATCCAGGGGTTCCGTTTCAGTAACACAATGCATAACTGGCTCGAGCCCCCACCCAGTGACCTGGGACACTTACATACCACACCCCCCTGGGCGCCCTACGGCAATACTTCCCCTCTCGCAAGCCACTGGAGTCTGAGTATAGCAAAATCTTTTTAAAGGAAGAATCAATGCGGCATCCATTGGAGAACACCCAACCAGAGTATAACACAACACATAAACAAAAACCCACCTTCAGTACATTTGGCAATGTCCTTTTCCCCTTAGGGTCTTAAGTCCAATCACCCCAAAGTCCAACAACCCAAAGTCTCTGTCAATGCCCACCCCAGAATTCAGAGTCTATCTGTAGAAGGTCCCTCCCCCGCCTGGTGAAAGGGGCACATTACGTTGTCCAGGGCCAACTGCCCTGCCTCTCCGTGGGTTCTGCTTCGCCTTCTCCACTAACTGCTCCGCTTTACCAGCTGCTCCACTCTGCTCCTCAGCCGTCCTCACAAACTCTGCTCCACCAGCTGCCCCATGAGCTGCTCCAGTTGTCCCTGCAAACTGCTCAGCTCTGCTCGCTCGGTGAGCTGCTCCACCCATCCCACAGCTACTCCACTCTGCCAGCCGCTCCGCTCCACCAGCTGTCCCGTGAGCCGCTCCAGCCATTCCCACAAACTGCTCCACTCCGCCAGCTGCTCTGTTCCGCAGTATAGCTTCAGGCTCCCCCACTAGTTAGCACAGTACTCAGTGCTCTCAGCTCAGTAATTTCAGCTCTTTTGTGATTTCAACTCTTAGTGATCTCAGCACATAGTAGGGGAGCCCCAGTGCTAGTGCACCATTAGCCCAAAGTGAGTTCAGCTCAGTAACCCGTATCTAGATTCTTAACGGAATAAAAAAATCAACTCTGACATTCCACAGTGGAGAGAGGAGAGGGTGGAACTGGTGCTTCTGGCTCCACAAGGAGATTGCACCACCAGACACAGATACCTGTCCCCAGCCTGTCTCAATTCACTGGATTTTGGAACCCATATCCGTTGTCTAGCAAGTACCACCCAGCTGAGGTTGAGTCATTTCTGTCACAAAGCAGTCCCACAGCTCGGCAGCCTGGGATGGGGTAGGCATGCCTATGCAAATACACTCTCTGAAATTCTTTCCACCAGATGTCAGGGTAGAGCTCATCTTGACTCTGCTTACATCTGTAAGAAAGATTGTATTGAGGGGAAAAGGCAGGGCTGGGAAGCTGAAGAGCCTTTGACTTCTAAGTCATTGGTTAGGTCCATATAAGTCAATAATGACCAAGGGACAAATTCAGCTCTGCTGTAAGCAGGCACAACTCCCTTTGCAGCTGTTTATTGGCCTATGGGAAACAGAGTCCTAGAGGGAAGTTGCCCACATCACAGTAGCCACCAACATGCTGCCTGGCAGCCTAGCTAGTACCCTAAAGAAGTCAAGGACTGATCGGGTCATGGAGGTTGAGCTGCTGTCAGTGCTAGAGATAGTAGCGCCAGGACAGGACTGAGTGAGGTACAATACTGTACAACGAGTGAGGGAGGCTTGCATTGTCTCTGCACCTTCTCTTCCTAGAGGGCTTTACTCTCCAGGGCTGCCAATTCAGCACCATTTGCTATACCTTGAGTGGCCCCTCCTCCCCTGGCTTCAGGCTAATTGCACACCTAAATAGCAGACTGGATACATAACTGACATTTGCAGGCGCCATTAATTAATTTACATATGCAGTCATGTTTAGGCAGGCAATTGCACATGCATTCAGCATTCGGGGTGCATATCCAGCCTTTGGAAACATTATATATACACCCTAATGACCCTGAAAAGCAGGACTCTCCCAAATCCATTCAGCTCACTTACAAGCAAACAGTCCACCTTTTATTCACTCACTGACTTATTTATATGCCTCTCAGCACACTCAGGTCCTGTCCCAGGAGACTACTCAAGACGCTTTGCTGTGGCTAAGAGCTCAGGCTGCAGATCAGAATGGAGGGTTGTTAGGAGTTATGTGAGAGCCAGGGCAGAATACTGAGAATAGCAAAGGGTGCTATATGCCAGGACTGAGGTGCACAGGCAGAGCTGTGATTGGGAAGCTTGCACAGCACCTGTCTTCACAGTGCATGGTTCAATACTATGGATCTTTTCACATTAATGAGCTTACAGGATTGATACAAAACCAGAAGTTTCTCCCTACTCAACAGAAATCCCTTTGTTCATGGTACATATTTTTTATGCACCCAGAGCCTTGGAGTTGGCACATCCATGATGAGCCCATCTCCTGATTCAAGTCCTGAATCATATGGCCTGGCTGCAGGATACCATTTTGAAAAAGGCAAAGAAAATCCACCCTCCAAACCAACCCCCTTCCAAGCCTGCTGTTCACTTGGCTACAGTATCTGCCATCCCTTGGCTGTAGATTACAGGTTCAGCAGCATGCTAAACAGCCAACATTATGTTCCTGCCAAGGAACAAGGCTCCCAACTACTGAAAACTCCCAGAGGCCCACCAGAGCTGTTGCTAAGCACAAGGGAAACCTAGTTAGCAAAGTCAACCCCGTGCTTCTTTGACTGTGCCTCAGATTTTCTGCTCTACCCGTCCCTCTGCTCTTGGACACCACCGTCCTGATACAGAAGGTGCTTTCTAACAGGCATTCAGAAGCCAGACCAAATCTATCTCCGCAAACAACAGCTTTATTGAAGCTGCTGCTGCTGCTTCCAAAGAGGCAGTTGGAGTGAATCTCTGAGCTGATTTGAACAATTAGGTCAGAGTTGCTCCTTCTACAGATATTAGCTATTTCAAAATCTGCTTCCATGCTGGAAGATCCTGTTGCGCCAGTGGAACACAGGTAGCCTGCCTGAATTATCTTTCTGGTTTTCAAACTCCGTATATATTATGCATATTACCTGGTACATTGCTACCAGGGACATGTGGCAAAATGCACTACCAGTGATGCCCGTCATACAGCCCCAGGTGATGTTCACTTTGAAATCCTGACCTTCTACCGGAATGTGACAGGCCTGCAAAGAACTTTCGTGCACTATGCCATAGTGCAGCGGGCACAGCATGGACCAGCAGCCTAGGATGTCAATCAAAACAAAGCAAATGCTATTAACAACAGTGGGATTTAGTGAAGAAATCTGGGAGTGTTTTGGGGTTTGCTCTCTAGTGAATGTTCTGTGTTTCTTTAATGTCAAAGGTAGCTGAGGGCTGATGTAACTCGATAACCAAGGGAGGGGGCTCTCCTTCTTTATCATTACTGTTCAACAATAACAAAGAAGCACATGACACACTTGTAGGGCCAATGCCACAGTAGCCCTCTGTCAGGGAGTCTTGTGCAATGAGATACACCCTCCCTCGGGTGCATCTCTGAAAGCTGAGAAATCTACACTAAATAACAGAGCCTAACCATCCTGACCCCAGCTAATTAACGCTCATAGGAAGGAAGACTTGATTTTCTAGAAGAGAGTCTTGAAAATTTTCCAGGTGAATGTGACCAGGAGTAGTTTCAACTTGATTCTCATGCAAACTCAACTGGAAATGATTACAGCCAAATAATGGCATTAGAGTGGAAGGAAATAACTGCATTGATTGCTTGACCTGAAGAACAATAATGGCTCTCGTCTATTACGACTGATTTTCCATAACATTAGTGCTACACAGAAAAGTTCAGATTAGATCCAGGAAGCCAGAAGTACGAATGAGAAGCAGCAGCCTCTCGTGAGGTGAGGTGAGGTTTCCAGTACCTCTAAACAAGAGGAATCCAAATGTAGTCTGGTTCTTTGCAGGAGACTGAAATCTTAAGCACATACCAAGAACCTTCGTGTTCACTGGGGAGGTTTTCAGACACACTTCTTGGGCAGGTGATGGGTAAGTGTTGGTTATGCTGCAGCAGTCATCATGGATCTTTGATATACATCCCTACTGCAGAAAGGAAAATACCAGCTTCAGAGAGGGAAGAGCAAGCCCCTGGCATGCAGAAATTTTAGGGGAGACTGCTCTCCCCATTATTGCATATTGAATTGGTTGCAATTTTGTCATGGTTTTAGCAGACTCTGAATAGAGAAAAAGCTCTTCACAGCATCTGTCACTGATCCCCTGGCCATGGCATTATTAAGTACAAACAGGACCGGGCGCTTCCATTTAGGCAACCTAGGTGGTCGCCTAGGGCACTAGGATTTGGGGGTGGCAGCATTTTGCCACCCTCGGCGGCAATTCGGCGGTGGGGGGTCCTTCCGCGCTCCGGGTCTTCTGCGGCAATTCTGCGGTGGGTCCTTCACTTGCTCCGGGACCCACTGCTGAAGTGCCCCGAAGACCGGGAGCGCGGATGGACCCCCCGCTGCAGAATTGCTACCGAGCGGGAGTGTGGAAGGATCCCCGCCTAGGGTGCCAAAAACTCTGGCGCCGCTCCTGAGTACAAACAAAACTAGATTAATGTAATATACTATGGATGCAGAGCACGGAAGGACAAGGAAATGCAAGAAAATTAATTCAGAATGAAAGACCTGGGTTTGTTAGTAACTTTCTCTCCAGATCCTTCAGGAGACAACCAATGCCCAAATTGTAACATTCTGTGTCTCTGCAACCAGCAGAAAGAGCTGCAAGGACCCTGTGCTCCAAACATTTTCCTTCCACCAGTAATGGCAGTGGTCTTACCGTCTATCTCCTTCCCAGTCAGAGTGAATGGTTGGCCAAGGCAGTTCCCTTTCATTGCCAGTCACGTTCTCTCTTCCTGGCAAGCAAATTATTGTCATTGCATCTGGTAGGATATGCAGCAGTGAAATGAAAAGGTCCAATTTGAATTTGGCAGCTGATTAGAAATCACTCATGAGAAATCACTCATGAGCAACATTGCTCACCAAGCATAGAATATTGTATGAGAGAGGAATAGAAGGGAGTGTTGACCATATACCAGGGTGTCTAGGCAGCCCTCTTTGTTGGCTGGTGGGATGTGAGTGAAGTCCAGTTCCCAGTTCACAGGTTTCTACAGCACATTGTATCAGCTCCTGATAAGGTGACCAGATAGCAAGTGTGAAAAATCGGGACGGGGGTGTGGGGTAATAGGTGTCCATATAAGACAAAGTCCCAAATATCGGGACTGTCCCTATAAAATCGGGACACCTGGTCTCCCTAGCTTCTGGGCTGGTAAGGATTCAAGGACTGAATGTCCAGAGAGATCAAGCTATCCCTTTATCCATAGAAAGGATTCCTCCAACTCAGTGGTTCTCAATCTAATTATCATTGTGGGCTGCGTACGTAGCTCTCTTTGTGTTATGTGGGCCACATCCACACAATATATATGCTATGTGTATGATCTTGAGGATATCACATGGACTACAGCTGTGTGCTGATTGGGCTGCAAGTGAGTTGGCAAATTGATGGTCTGTGATGTATTTAAGAAGCTTACAGTGATGATACCTGTGATGTACCTGCTCTGGAGATAAATGTTTGACTCAGTCTCCAGGATCAGCAATCCAGGACCTTTAACCAGCACTATCTGAAAGCAAAAATTCCTCTATCCATAGAGCTGAGTTTTTTGTTTCTTTCCTGTTGCATGGGCTTCTGTTGAGCTGGACTGGTGTCTCCATGACTTTAGGTGTGTCCTTATGTGTTGTCCTCATAGAGAGGGAGGATGATCCGGCAGTCAGAGAGCAGGGCTGGGTCCTGGGAGACCTGGAGTTAATTTCCTACTTTGCCATGGACTTCCTGTATGACTCAGGCATTGTGAGGGAAAATATGTTAAAGATGCATTCAAATACTATAGCCATGGGGGATATAGAAGTACCTAAAATAGATTATGGGCAGTCTCTGAAAGTGGGAGGGGAGAAAGCCAGTATCTACCCTATTTGCATCCACAATCACATGGATGGCCACAAGTGCAGTCTTTGTGCTCACCTGCTCTTGGCTAGCGCTGGTATATACTCTGTGGATCAGTGCTTTACTATGCACTCTGGCTATGGTATATAGAGAGAAGGTGCTCAAAGCTGTACAGGTTCCCAGCATATTCTCACTCACAGTCTGTCTTTGGAAGCCTGATATCGAAAAGAATTGCTTGTTGCACTCTGGGAACATGCACTTGCAGTTGGCGTGCTCCACAATCCCTCGTGTGCAGTGGAGAGAGGGTGGGTGTCAGGAATTGCGCTGGCAGTCAGATCTGCACAAACACCATTAATAACAGGTTTTTCATAACTTCAGAGAAAGAAAAAAGAAAGAAAGGAAAAAGTCGGCTGCAGTGCTGATCATGCCAGCAGATTGTGGAGGTGGGTCCCAACAGCTGGCACACTTCAGATCTCATGTGGCAACTGCATGCACCAAGTCCCAGAGTGCCACACAGTCTCCCTTCCTTTCCTGTCTTTGTCTTGCTCAGGTTGTTGTTTGTATCCTCCATACACAGCTGGTTGATTTCAGACAGAGGGACGGGAGGAAAGGATGTGACGGGTAGTTTAACAGCTGAACTGACTGTCTATTACTGCCATAGGACATGGATTCCAACTGAAAAACAAAACAAAACAAAAAACTTTTAGTGTTGCTCCATTTCACTAAGGCACCATTTGTTACCAGAAGTGTCTTCTCAGCCTTTAGGAGGGGCTGCACTGTTGCCGCTAGTACGAAGCCTGCAGCCATGTGATTTTGTACCATGATCTCCACCAGAGCTCACAATTCTCAAACAGGATCTATCTGGATCAATACCCAGATAGGAGATCTCCCAGGAGAACTTGCACTGCTACAGGAAAAGGGGTGGGGTCTAGTGCTGGACAAATACTGCAAAGCAGTGAATGTTTGGATTCTCAAGAGGGTGTTGAATCAACCATGTTCCTGTCTGTTTTTGTTCTTTTTCCTGAGAATATTTAAATTAAGGGAACCGAGCATAGGTATTCAGGCATGACCACGTGTATTCCCTGTCTTCTACCTGCATCTGAAGTGTCCAACCCATGTCAGTAAAGTTACTATCCTCCAGCCAGAAACAATACCATGTGATTTTAGAGGACCAACTGCAAACCAAGAATACACATAGCCTACACAAATAGTATGTGAAGAACCCGTAGGCTGAGATATGCTTACATAAAATGTTCATCTGCCAATTACAATTAATGCATGAATTTGTAAAAGCCAAAGCTGGTTTAGAAATAATTTTCAGGCACGCACACAAAAAGGGTTAATTCATTGTGTACATTGCTTGCTGCTAGAGCCAGTCCAAAAAAAGGGGAAAATGTCATGGAATTCTTTTGCTTTTTTTTTTTTAAGTCAAAATGTTGATGGTCTCCAACCAGCCCTATTTATTCCTAATGGCTCACCCAGCCATAACAGAGACTTGTTGGGGGGGGATTCCTCCTTCTGAGTTGGCACTAAACCAATTCCCCAGCATGGCTCATAGAGAAGCTGCGAAGTTATCATCTTCAGGATCTCCACTTCATGTTTATTAAATGTCTCATGATATTGTTCAGAACAGTCAAGATGTGAGTCCCAGTGATGAGAATTTCTTCACTTCCTGTCCTAGATCATGTGGCGATGGAAGGCAGATGCATTCCACCCTAGAGATTGTAAATAGCTATTCACCAATCAACAAGGAAGTGCTCCAAACCCATATGTGCCTGAAGTGCCTTCTACAAAATGCCTATAAAGTGGAAGATGGTTCAAAAGCTGGATGGAGCAGAGTTGGGAAGTGATGCAAGGAACTGAAAGGCAAAAGTTCAAGCTAGTTTCATTTCCCTACCTGCAGTGAGAGGCGAAGCACCAGAAAAGGAAGAGAAGGGGAGAGAAGATAAGAAGGAAGGGAGAGAGAAAAGGCTAATAAGCAGAAGTAATATGTGGAAGCAAAGCAGCCTAGACAAACAGGATCGTTAATGAGATAATAGGATCTGTGGCTATGGGAAGTCAAATCTGGTTCAGGCTCCGACTGACAGACATTATCTCTGACAGCTATGTGGTGGTCCTTCGAAAGCTGATGACATCCATCCACATGTCCACTGTCCACATCACAAAAGCCACTGCCACAGCGGGTCCCTAATCTCAGCAAAAACAGCAAAGATTGATTGTCCCATAGTAACTGAATTCCTTACTCACCTCTAGACAGTGCTTATGCCAGAACAGTGATTTTCAGCCTTTTTTCATTTGCAGACCCCTGCACATTTTTTAATGGTGATACAGACCTCTCTGGAAATCTTAGACATAGTCCATAGACTACAGGTTGAAAACCACTGCACCAGAAAACTGCATGCTTCCCAGCACTGCTGCAGCCACATTGAATCTAGCAATAGCATAAGTGCTGGCATAGAGATTGGGCTCATCTGTTGTGTCAGCTCATGTCATCTGCAGAGCGGCATTCTATAGATGCAGTTGTAGGTCCATATGAGGGGATGTTCACCCCACACTCACCCCGAAGGGGTTAATGGAGGTCAGATGGGCCAATTCACCTATTAGGTGGCAAGCTGGGAGAATTAAGGCTGAGAGGAAAACCTAATTAAGGTGGGACTGATAGTAGAGAGGCCTGTAGGGGAGCAGTCTGCAGTTACTCCCTGGGTAAAGAGAGAGGTGTTTGGGACTATAGAGGGACGTCTACATTATTCCCTAGGAGGAGGGAGTTTGGTCTGGCACAAGAAGGGAGCTACACAGAGAGAGAGCAGCAGCAGGGTGTGTAGCAAGAAGCAGAAGAGGGCCGCAGAACTGAAAGGCACTAATCCCTAGAGCAGCCAGTAGGAGGCACCACCTGCAGTGAATGGAGCCCGTGACGGTCCATAAACCATTTCAAGGCCTTCTCTGCAGTGTTGTGGACATCATCCAATTCACCTTGGAATCCATATTTGGGGCACTGTGTTTGAGTGTTTGGAGGTTCTCACCACAGTCGCACAAAGGACTGTTGTGTCACAAAACCCTCCTGGTGAAGACAGAGGCCTGGAAGTGGAGCTTGCAGGGAATGGGTGGGACAGCTAGAGCAGTTTGCAGAGCTGCCACTTGTGCAGGGTGCCCATATAGGGACTGCCTGCAAAGAGTCATCACTAAGATCTGACTGCCTCTCTCCTCCCCCCAGGGCAGGCCCAGCAGGCAGTCAGATTGATGGCCATGTTTAGTTTACAGTTCCTTCCTCACTTCCACACACACTGCAGTAACTCTCCTTATTTTTAGACTAAAATGTTGGCAAATGCATAAATATCTCCAGTCACCAGAAAGCCATTTTGGTTGGGCTTTGCCTGCAAACATTGCTCCAGCCGGATAGTCTCATGCAGTGTAATATTTTCATGAGTCCTAGGGGATGGGCAGGCAATTCACACATCATAAATTCCTGTCATGCTCATGCTAACATATTCACATCATTCAAAAGCAAAGTCTACTTACTCTGAAGAAATATGGGATGTAAAAAGAAGTCTGTGGGTAAGACAATGTAAAGACCTGTAAATCATTATGTCCTGAAACTCGGGGTAGGAATTCATCAGCCCCATATCAGCTCCTAAAGAAAGCAATGCAGTGAGGTTTGTGCACACGAAAAGAACAACACCCTGAAGGCCTTTTGGGTTCTTGAAAGCTACAATCTTTGCTGAGAGGCAGTAGACAATGCATCTACCCCAACGAGCATGATGGGGAGCTTAATATACAGAATTCAGTGGTAGGTGAGGAATCAGATACACAGCATGAGGGACAATATTCCTTTGGAGAAGGTGCATATTATTCTTTTCTTGGGGAAGGACCCGGATGACTGGGTGTTTTCCATGGCACCCAGCTATCTGTGTGCTTTCTAGGTTGGTTCAGAGGACCTGCTTAAATTGCTTAGTGGTAAAGAAGAATGGGGTAACTGGCAAAGTAACAGAATGTAGAACCCAGGGAGTATCTATTCTCATAGCATTGGCTGTGTCACAATCTGGGGAAATGACTCAGCTCTTTACCAGGGACTGTTTTCCTGCACCACGTGCCCCCAGAAGTCCCTGTTCACCTCGCCATACTTCTCTGTCCCATTCTTGTCCAACAAAATGACATTTGCATTAATAATCTGCCTGATATCTCCCATATTACTGAGCTGTGGAGCTGCACAAGGCAGATTTGACTGGGTTCTTTGCACTCGTCATGACATCTGTCCATAAAGGTGGCAGAGTTCAAAGGAAAACCCAGCTATTCAGAAAAGGGGAAGAGATAAGAGCTATTTGGCAGGCTCCTGAGGGAAACAAGATGGACCTTGGAGTTCAGCCATTGTTAGAAGTGTCATCAAGGTCTAGTCATTTTCACAGCGAGGAATAAATGTCCCACAGGTAGGCTGGGCATTTCTGCGAAGCCTCTGATGTGGGTTGTAATCCTGTCTCATCCTCTCTCTCCCCCACTCATTCTCTATCAGGGCAGTGAGAAGTGGTCATCATGACCATAAAATCAAATGATCTGAAGTAACCTCTGAATGTAGCCAAAATCAATCAGCAAGGAGCTTCCCTTTGTGAAGAAAGTGTTTCATCTATAATCACCCCTTTAATTCCTTCCTCGTTATGAGTCATCCTCCTCCTTGGCTTCCTGAGCAGCACACATATCCACAACTGTCATTATGAGTAACTAAGTGGTGAAGGCTCAAGCCTGCAAAGTGCTGAACACCCAGAGGGACAGAGAAGTGACGAACCCCAGCTCCAGACTGTGCCAGTTCATCGCATTTTCCACAGAGGGAGTCAGGGCACCAACCTTTGGCAGAGAAAGTGTTCATGGGAAAATGCACTTGACATAACTCCATCTCCTCAGCAGTTCCTTCCCCTCATGCTTTGATCCTGAGCAGCTGTCGACAGCTAAGAGCTGGAGCTGTTGTGGTGGTAATTTGTATTGCTTGAGTGCCTGGATCAGAAGTCAGGGCTCCGTTGTGCTAGGAGCTGTACAGACGAAATGAAAAAGTCAGCTCCTGCCCTAAAGAGCTCACAAATTGTCATGGGTGACGCAGTCAGCCAGACTGTCCTAGTGGTGTTAATGTGCGGAAAGCCCTCCTATCCGCTCATCTCTCACCTAAGCACTGGAGGGCAATAGCATTTTAGTGGGAATAGTATAAACCCAGCCTCACACATCACTTAATTGCAGTGAACTGTGTGACTGTCCTCATGAGGCCTGTTTGTATTCACCAACATAACAGCAAAGTAGAGCACGGCGTACTCTCTCCTCCCTCTGGCTTCAGCAATTTCATTGCAGCTCATCACCATGCTGGGCCAGTTTGGACTGGTCACGTGGCACTGGTTCTAGCGATAGGCAGTTTGTCCTGGTGATAGACAGAGAAGACAGTGCATGCCCACCCCATAAAACCAGAGGCAGTGGAAGCTCACTTTGAATGGGGGAGCGGAGGTACTTACTGAAACCTAAATGAATAGGCACCATCTTAAGTATGGGGAGCTGGGAGATTCGGGGAAGTTGGGGTCGGTTCTCTGCATAGGGAACAAAGGGAGCTTCTGAGACTCGGTGGAGAGCTGGGGAGGAAGCTGGCTCCAGGCTGGGAAGGGGGTCTTAGTGGTTAAGAATATAAGAATGGCCGGGGTCAATGGGCTAAAGCCTATCATTTCATACTAATGGTCCATCTAGCCCAGTATCCTGTCTTCTGACAGTGGCCAGTGCCAGATGCTTCAGAGGGAATGAACAGAACAGACAATTTATCAGGTGATCCATCCCCTGTCATCCAGTCCCAGCATCTGGAAGTCAGAGGTTCAGGGACACCCAGAGCATGTGGTTCGTTCCTGAGCATCTTGGCTAATAGCAACTGATGGACCTGTCCTTCAAGAACATATCTAATTCTTTTCTCAACTCAGTTATACTTTTGGCTTATACAACACCGCTGGCGATGAGTTTCGCAGGTTGCCTGTGTATTGTGTGACAAGTTCATATTAGTTTTAAAGCTGCTGCTATTAATTTAATTGGGTTGCTGTGTTATGTAAAGGTATAAATAACTTTCTTATTCACTTTCGTAAGCTTAACAGTCCCAGTCTTTTTAATCTTTCCTCCTATGGAAGATATTCCATACCCCTAATCATTTTTGTTGCTCTCCTCTGTAACTTTTCCAATCCTAATATATCTCTTTTGAGATGGGATTGACTAGAACAGAACACAGGTGTAGGCGTATCATGGATTTACAAAGTGACATTATGATATTTTCTGTTCCAGTCTCTTTCGCCAGGGGTAGCTGCTCCTGGCTCTGTCTCCTCCCCAGCCTGATCCTGGGCACTGTGGCATTGGCCACTCCAGCTCTTCTGGATCTCACTCTTACCTCTGCTGCCAGCAGCCGCAAAGCCCAGCCTGGCCTGAGACGCTTAGCACGCATAGTATGTGGAAGATTGCTTCACGTGCATGCAGTTTACAGAGAACATTGGTGTGACGGTGCCACCCATAAGGCTTTATGGAAATATGTTTATGTTTGTGTATGTATGTACATATATATATATATATATATATGTACATGTATGTATGTACATGTATATATGTACATGAATGTATGTGTATATATATGTGTGTGTGTGTGTGTGTGTATATATATATATATATATATATACACACATAACATAACTAGAATGTGTTTTATGCTACATATGCCATGTAACATATCTCTGTAAAGGTCACGATCTACTGAATCTATTATTCCTATTTGTATGTATGTATCATTTTTGTATTTGAAGTTATGAATATTGGCTGCATACTTGTTTGATTCTAAGTAGGCTGTAGTGAAGCAGTTGGTCAGCTTCCTGAGAAAAGACTATTCTCAATAAGTTCCCCATCAAGAAACAGTTAAGCCAACAATGAACTTGGCAACACCAATCCATATCTAGAGTTTCCCAGGAATGTGGCTTGACTGGTAAGTAACTCAGTCATGCATGGACATGTGACTTGCCCAGGTGACTCCACCACTCCATTTTGTAGCTGGACTTTGCATAGAAGAGCGTAGGGGGTCTCTACCCACAAGAGAAAGTCTGTTTAAGCCCAGGGGAGACCCCTCCATTTTGTCTTCAGCTGGCTAAAGAGAAAGCCTTTCTACGCCCAAAGATACCTGAAAGAAACTGAAACAAAGGACAGTGACTGCAAGGGGTGCAAGTTATTGCTGGACCCAGACTAAAAAGAGATTAGTCTGTAAAAGGGAGCATTCTTGAATTGGTGAGATTATCTGAATTCAGTTTGATTAGACATAGATTTGCCTGTGTTATTTCATTTTGCTTGGTGACTTACTTTGTTCTGTCTGTTACTACTTGGAACCACTTAAATCCTACTTTCTGTATTTAATAAAATCACTTTTTACTTATTAATTAACTCAGAGTATGTATTAATACCTGGGGGATCAAACAACTGTGCATATCTCTCTATCAGTGTTATAGAAGGCAAACAATTTATAAGTTTACCCTGTATAAGCTTTTTACAGGGTAAAACGGATTTATTTGGGTTTTAGACCCCATTGGGAGTTGGGCATCTGAGTGTTAAAGACAGGAACACTTCTGTTAGCTGCTTTCAGGTAAGCGTACAGCTGTTAGGGGACGTGATTCAGACCTGGCTCTGGGTTTGCAGCAGGCTAGCGAGTCTGGCTCAAACCATGCAGAGCACTGAAGTCCTAAGCTGACGAGGCAAAAAATCAGGGATAGAAGTAGTCTTGGCACATCAATTGGTAGCTCCCAAGGGGGGTTCTGTGATCCAACCCGTCACAATTGGTTCCCAGAATAAGTAGCAAAACAACTTAAGAACAAAGTGCGGGGACTGGAAACATAGATCAGTCCCCACGGTATTTTCATTGTGGAGTTGCAAGCCCCCTTTGCTCCCTAGTTCAGCTGCCCTACCTAAAATTCATCCAGCCCAAGCTGCCAGACCTGTAGCCACACAGGAATGATCATCGCTGGTGTCTCTCGACACATGCTAAGACTGCCAGCTCTTTGGGGGAAGGGTCTATCTTTTTTTATTGCATGTGTGTACTAGCACAGTGGACATTGAGGGATGAGCATTGAAACCAAGCGTAGCGCCCCTCTTCACCTGGTTACCTCCTTTAATACCAATCCGCTTACAGGTTTTGATGGACAGGTCTGGGTTCTTTTGGATCCCACCACCCACTCAGCATCGTGTATCTTCTTTCTTTTTTCTATGAAATTATTTGGCGGTGCCTCCACCCCCTTGCTCCTTCCTGGCAGGGTCACCAGGGCAGCTCGGGTGGAAAATTCTAACTATAGAGTGATCCTCACTTACTTGCCAGATAGTTGGAGACTTCCAAGAAATAACACAAACACATAAAAATATATTCAACACAATAATGGTATTAAACAGGAGACAAATACAACTTAACAGAGTGAAACACTATTTTTAGTGTCACCGGTGCCCACACTGAAAATACCCGTGACGTGATGTAGCAAATGTAAAATTAGTGTCCTGTTGGTACGAGTACTTTGCTGCGGCCCTTGATGACCTATAACCACAAAATTCTTCTCTGCAGTGGTTTAGCAGTGTGGCTGACTGGGTTCAGTACAGCCCAGAGGGCTCACAAGTGGGAAGAGGCGGTAAATCCCTCCATAGACATAATACGCAGCAGGTTATAAAATCCTCAAACCCTCACTCCCTGGCTTGAGGACACAGTTCAGGGAGTAGGGCGTCCCCCCTAAAATTCCCTGACTAACTAATTAAAAGCTGGTGGACTCACAAACTCCATGAATGATCCTCAGGTTTGAAGATGACGCTGGACTCCTCAGTCACTGCAGAGGGGCTGCTGTCTGCTGTCAGGGATCCTCCTCAGGCAGGAATCAGGCTGCGTCGGTTCCAGGATTTCCCCTCACCACAAAAGGGTGCAGGGCTCAAGGTGGAGGTTATACAACTACACTAACATCCAAACTGTTGTCTCCTAGCCCAGCATTCAGTCACACACTCAGCAGGCGGCTTCCCTGGTCTAGCAGAGCTGACCATGTGGTGACTGATCTCACCTAGGGAGCTGGAGGGTGAACTCAGCCTGGCTGGGGAACTTTCCCAGCAAATGCTACAAATTGGGAATCATCAGTGGGGAAGGAAAAACCCAGCTGAGGGATCTGCTGTCAGGTCCCTAGAGGCCTGTTCTCAGGGGGAACCCTGCCTGCAGGCTGGGACTCACCAGCTCTCCACACAGCCAGTCCTGCCCTTCCCGGCTCCAGACTGACTACATAATAGCTTCTCCCTGGGAGGGCTTGTCACTCCCTATTGGTTGATGGCCGGACTCTGAGTCTACCTTGGCTCCCCCTCCCTGAGCTGCCAGCAGACAGAGCCCCAGGAATCTATGTGATCTCCTTGGGGGTGATACAGGTTTCTTGAGGGTTCATACAGACAGTTACAGTATTAAGTAACTGAGTCCGAGAGAGGTTGAAGCGACTTATCGAAGTTTCACATAATCAGTTAGTGGGAGAACTGGGAATAGAACCAAGAATCTCAGTGTACCAGTTTGTTTCCTATTTTACCTACCAGAAACACTTACTGTTTTGCAGTGGCCTTTACCCATGCAGAATCTCCCAGGTACACTCCCATGGTGCAATCAAGAGGAGAATGCTCTCTTGTACACAGAATCTCTGCCTTGAAGGGGTCATTGCAGGTAGATGTGTCCTTCTCGCAGTATTTCTGCTGAGGAGAGCTATGGGTATGTAATCTCATTGTTTTGTTTCTGCCAGTCAGTTCAGGGAGTATTGTATAGAAAACAACATCCTCTCCTTCAATGATAGGCTTTGGTCATGGAGTGCTGACTGTCCTTGTTTTCTAAATGTATATGGTGCCCTAAGGGAGTGTCTCTGTTTCGATTATGTGGGGAGTTCTTGGTTCTGGGCTAGAAGACTGTGAAAGGAAGGTGGTGGGTTCTTCCATGTCCCATGAACCCCGAACAAATGATGCCACTGCACAGCCAGAAAAGAAGGGTCTTCAGGCCAGCTGGGGTGGTAAATTTATTATAAAGCAAAGAAATATGAAATAGCAAAGCTACTTTAGGAAACAGTTTGTCTTCTTCTACCTTCCCCCTTAAAATGGAAGAATTTTACATTTTAAAATGGGAAATTCCTAGAATGGTTATTTCCCTAGGCAGAGATGCCTTTTAGAGGCAAAATAGAATATGATTACTATTTTATTTGTTGTTTGTATGGTAGTAATGCCTCAGAGCCCTTGCTATGGACCAGATCTCCATTGTGCTCAGTGCTGTACAGGGTTAGGGATTGTCAGCCTGACTGGCCTTTCATCATTTCACACTAGAAGTGCTGTTGTCCTGACAGGAGACTTTGCAAATGTCACCCAGTTGGATTCAATCTTTACTCTATTTCATTAGCTTCCAGAGCAAATGTATTTAGCGTACAAGTCAGACAACAATCATTGTAAAATCAAGCCATGTTCTTTCTGCCTTTCTGACACACCATTAATATAGATTCTGCAATCAGCAAGTTAATGATATGCGAGGCAGAATACAATCCAGCTCAGTTTCCCTTAGCTGTATAGCATCTGCAGGGCTAAGATAATGAGTAAACACTTGATTTTATCAGGAACATGAGCAAATGTGACTCAAAGATGCACAAAGGCTCAGATATGTGGAGTCAGTGGTGACTTTTACAGTCATCTTTCTGACTACAATGGCATTTCAACTATGTCTTTAACTATATGTTTATGTCTTGAGTGTGTACTTCATGTACCCGTATATAAATATACACATGCGCACATATATACATACACCCACAGAATGTCAACATTTTCCATTTGTGTTCATTGGATTTTAGGCTCCTAAGGTAAGTGGGAGAGTCAGATCTGATTCAGTGAAGCACAGAAAGTTCCGCCACCTTTTCTTGTTGAGGAGGCAAAAGATTTGTGTGGGTTTTTGTGTCTGTGTGTGTGACTGTCAGATGAATTCACCTTGGAAATTCTGTGTACAGAGCAGCGGTGACATTCATTAGCTGGCTAGGTGAAACATGGAGTTATATCTCAGGGAACATCCTGAGGGGGTGGGGGTGTCTCTCCACTGTAAACTTCCCCTGGTTTTGAAAACATTAATCTTAAATCTGAAGAACTGGCTGACTCTCCTACAGAGTGCTGAGCAGATACCATAGCTGAAACATTGTTAATTCACCAGAGAGGAAGAGCCTAATTGTGCACTGCTCTGATGACTGTCATGACTATGCAAATACATTTTCCCTTACCCAGATTCAGTGCACTTTGATTGTCCCTATGGGTTTTTTTTTAAGTTGTGTTTCTCTTCATTTGCATGAGTCATGGCACCGGATTCAAAAGAGCAGAGCCTGCAATGCAAAGGATGGGACTTCAGTGCCCTGAATCCACCCTAGCAGTTTCTGAATCTTTCTGGAAAACTTTGATAAACATTCTTGTTAGCTACAGCGGAATTCATATAAGGAAGAGAAAGTTCAGCCAACATAACAAAGTTTTCAGATGTTGTCACCCACACTCTGCAGTCATCCTCTTAACCTAGCACAGGACACAGAAAACTTTTGGTAGGAAGTAATGGACAAAACATCACATCACATAGGAGCTGAAGAAATATGTATGTCCTGGCTTAATCTCCCATGTGTGGCTCCCTTCTTAACAGTCAGGGTGAATGGCCTAACTAAAAAATCTCTTAGACTCCATAGAGGAGCCAGACAAGAATGCTCCTAATCTTTTTTCCTTGAGCAATCAAGCCCTTAGCCAGCACCATACATTATAGTAAGTTACAAAATAATACAAGTCATAACTAGAGGGGGAATAGAGAACAAAATATATCTGTATGCCAAAGATACCTTGTTGTATATCACAAACCTGGCCACTTCAGAACCAACAAACTCCCAGTTAACACAAATATTCAGCCTCATTTCTGGTGAGGAGTGGCCGAATCCTGCTATGTGCCGAGTACCTTCGGTTTTCATTGACGTCGGTGAGAGGTAAGCAAGCACCTGAGAGGAGCATTCAGCATCTTGAGGGACTGAGCCTGAAATGAACAAATCCAAAAGCAAGGCTACTATACTAAGAGAACAATCTGCATCAAGAAATCCAGCTCTTGAGTCTTGTGAATGTGGCAGAGATGGTTTCATGAGCACTCAGAGTCCTTACATGAAAAGTATTACTTCAAATTAGTTGGTCAGATTAAAGATGACTTAGACAGATAGCTGGTATTACCTCTGACTGTGGCAGGCCGAGCAGGAATCATTAAAATGAATGGCCTCCCAAGATTCCACCTTTATTATCATTATTATTATTATCATTATTACAGTGCTGAAAAGTCTGCTGGGCTCCAGGGTACCATAGAGAATGATATCTGGACAAACATTTTCCAGGATGTCCACACAACCAGGTTCTCATAATGCAGGGGAGAGAATTCCAATGGGAAGCAATTGCAGGCAGATTCTACACCGTAATAATCACCAGTAAAACTAGCTCATATTGTCAGTTGGAGAGGATATGGGTAAGTCAGTCTTTATGTACACATCCCTTTGAGGCTTGTCTACATTCTGCTCATACGTACACGAGAGCTTACAAACAACCTTAAATATCCTTCATGATACAGACTTGACCTCTGATGCCCTCAGGGGACGTTCCCTCCAACTGTCACAGCACAAAAAGATGGATTTGTTCTAAGTATCAAATGGCTCCAAGAAAATGTCCCTCTGGCTCAGGAAAGAAAGTACCACACTTGTAGTATGGCTAAAGAAAATAAAAGAAATTAGAGGTGGAACAAATCACAGACTTGACAGTCCCAAGAGCAGTTCGAGGAGCCAGCTGACACTCTATTTCCAACATTCAAACAACAAGGACAAATGTCGCTAATGCTGCATCCAGCCAGGGCATCAACCTGTCATCCATATGTTGGTGATATCTTTACAGAATGACTCTTCCCCAACCAGCCCTACATTCAGCTACACAATTCTACAACATCATCTTCTGTCTCTCCTCACAGATAATAATGCCACTGCAAACACCTGTGATAAATGCTATGGCAAAAACATGCCTTTGTACAGGGATATAATAATGTTGCAGCAATCACCTACGTGCCCAGCTGTATATAACTATTGCCACATCAAAGGAAACCTTGTATCCAGGTAAATGTACACCTTATTTACCTGTTTATCTTCCTCTGAGTGTGTGTGTACATATTGACTTGTGTACTTCATTAACAATTATTTCATGTGCATCTACCTGTAAATGCCTTTAAAAATATACATAGATAACTTAAATATAAAACCGACTTGTAAACTGAGCCAATTTGACCTTTTTTATTTTAATTGTTCTTTAAGATATAAATATCCCAAATAATAAAAACTAATGAGAAAATGTGACAGATGAGGCAGAATTGTCTCTAACCAGATTATTTTTCACTGCTTTCCAGGAAGCACTGGCTAATATTAAAGAGCATCTGATGCTGTCTGGAAAACTCTGCTAAGCTTTCTCTCTGAACACAATGCTGCTTCTAGATCAGCTGTCCTGTGCAGTTATCTGTCTAAATTAATAGAGCTGTCACGGTTGGAGGCCTGTCTGCTCCTCTGACCCCTTTCTCAGTGCACTCCCTCAGGTCTCAGGCCCCATGCCTTTGTTTCTCTTTGGGACAGAGCCACACAATTCTCTCACTCTTAGAGTAGGCCCTGGGTTACCACACCCTGTGTATTGACTGTGGGGTTGCCCTCTGAGGGCTGCCGGGCCACCCCTTTAGCAACCAGTTCTACACCGGCTTCTAAATTTAACAACCGACTCTTGTGAACTGGTGCGAACCGGCTCCAGGTCATTACTGGATCTCCCCCTGTAGTGTAGACAAGGCCTTACATAAATAGTCCATAGTCTCTGGGTGGCCAAAACAAACAGTCTGGAACCCCGGAGCCTCTTGTCTGGGGCAAAATGAACAACCAGTCTCGAGCCCTGCAGTCTCCTGGCTGGGGCTGGCAGCAACGCTTGGGAATTAGCCCCCGGGGAGGGACAAAGCAGTAAGCAGGCTGCAGCCCCGGGCAGGGTAAAGCAAATGAACAGTCTATGGCCCCACAGCTGCCATGCTGGGGCAAAGCAAAGAAACAGCTTTATGGCCCTGCAACCCCCGGGGTGAGGCAGGCAGTTGCCATGGGGGAATTAACCCCGTGGGCAGGGCAAAATATCAATTAGTCTATGACCCCATGGCAGGGCAAAAAAACCCAACCATTTATGGGTCTTACTTCCCTCTGGACTGGGACGGAGAATAGGCAGCAGCCTCCTCAGTGGGCAGCGGTTTGGCTTTCCCAGCGGTCTCTGCAGTTGGTGAGTTGTCTGGAGCATAGTCCGAGTCTTCGGGCTCTACTGCCAGAAGTGTTGCAGGAACCGGCAGGGTATGTCCTTCATCCTCCGTTGCTCCTCCCAACTGACCTGGGCTGCCTCCTTTTATCTGGTTCTTCACCTGGAGCATGTGCAGGAGGGGAAAGGGGGTGTGGCCACCTGGGCCCACAATGATTGGTCTGCCCCTGGCGGCCCAGTGAAGGGTTGGTACACCCCATCACACTTGGTCCAAAATCTAAGGAAGATAGTGGGTTTTGAATCAAGCTCCTAGTGATTAAGGTGCCTGTGACTTCAATGGGACTATTCACATGTTTAAAGTTAAGCATGTGCTTAAGTGCTTTGTTAGATCTCTTACTCTCCTTTCTAATTAGCTGCAGTAATTAGGAAATCTTTTATACCACACGCTTTCTTCTTTGGTTTCTTATACCCAGCTATAAGCCACAGAAAACCAAAAGGGGAAAAAATAACTAAAAAAGAAACCTATTTAATTATATTTTTATCTCAATTTGTCTTAGTATTTATGAGTTCCACAAGTGCTTTTATTAAAGTCAGGAGGTTAATGAACAAAGTCTGAGTGGATCAATTAACCCAATGCCAAGCAGGTCTTTAAAAACACGGCAAGCAGGAAAACAAGTCCACTGACTCAGATGAAGCAATTTAGCATTTTAAAACCAATATCGTTTTCTTGATTTGCTTTTCTCCCACTGATAGCAAAATTGCTTTGAAAGCAAGTATTAGACCCAGCTCTGGATTTACATTAAAATAAATAGTAATAATAATCTTACATTTCTTAAATTGTATTTAGTGCATTTTAATTGTCTGGGTGAATAAATGCAACTTCACTGAGTCAGAACTCCATTCCGCTCCACTCATCAGTCGGGATAAGATTCTCCTTCTTTCTCTAAGAGAAACATGTAGCCCATTAGAAGGTAGGTTAATGGGTTCTATGCACGCCCAGTTCTGGGCTGCCCGAGGAACTGGAGAAGTTCCTGGAGTAATTGGATGGCTGTGGGAGCCGGTCTAAGTTTCAGCAGCCTTCCTGGGCTGTCCTATGGGCCTTAGCCCTACCTAGAATCTCTGCACTCCTGTCATGTCCGTTCTGCCCCCAGACTTACTCCCTGTGGCAAGGGGTTCTCAGGAAGCAGTCTTATGCCTTAAGCATCTGCACAAAAGTTAGCACAGGAAGTTGTCAATGACACACAACTCTACGTATCCTTCATAACATATGACCATATCATTACCACTAAGATCACCCAGGGCTTGGACAAGATCAGCTTATGGGGATGAAGAACAGCTGAATGAATCTGAATCTCAACAAGACAGAGAGATGTCGGGTGGGCAGAAGGAAGCACTTTGAAAGTTTGCAGCCATAGTGTAGTCTCCTTTGGATGAAGGCACCCAGCCACAAATCATCAACTCCATCTCTAGTTTCGGAGATCTCTTGGGTTCCTCTCTGATGCTGAGCTCTCTATTAGCAGAAGCCATGAGTTTACACTTTCTACTATCTCTGGTTGACTAGGAGACTCCATCTTATCCTGGAAAACAATGACCTGGCCTCAGTTATACATGTGTTTGTTACCTCCTGTCTGGTTTACAGCAAAGCAATATCCCTGGCATGAAGCCATCAGCCCCTAGGAAACTCTCGCTAGTATAGAACGCTGCAGTTTCTCTTTCCAGCATCACAGGTTACCACATCAGACCTGTTCTCTGCTCTCTGTGCTGGCTTCCCATAGAATAATGAGGCACAGTCTTGATTTTTATCTTCAAGGTGTTCAATAGCCTGGTCTCAAATTATATAAAAGATCACCTAAAACCAGTGACCATGGTCAACCGTTCTGCTCCTCAGGCACAATGGAACCTTCCGTGGAGAAGACAGCCTTTTTTGCGGGGGAGGGGCAGCCCAAGATGGTGGAATGAACTCTCAGAGGCACTAAAGGACCATCACAAACCTCACCACTTTCTGCTCCAAGTGCAAGGCGCACTTCTTTCACCTTTGTTCTCTAACATAAACACCAAGCTGCATGTCTGTTAAAAAACCAAACCCAACCAAAACCCTGCCAAACCATCCCAGTACACATACAGTTCTCCCTTTTGAGAGAGGATTGAGAGAGAATGAACCACGCATGACAAATGTTAGTGACATTGCTTAATGCACCACTGGAATGCACTCGGATACTATAGTGACAAAGTGGGTGAGGTATATCTTTTATTGGGCCAACTTCTCTTGGAGAGAGACAAGTTTTTGAGCCACACTCTTCTTCCTCTCTGTGAAAGCTCAAAAGCTTGTGTCTTTCACCAACAGAAGTTGATTCAGTAAAAGATACTACCTCACCTACATTGTCTGTCTAATATCCTGGGACTAACATGGCTACAACTCAGATGCATGGTGATGAAGATGATATAAGAACCCTTATGGACTAGAACAGAATAGAAGTGAACAACTGGAAATTTGGGTTGAATTTTAAAGTGACTTTTTAAAAATCTCCCCATGCTAGATTAACACTGAAAAATTGTCAGAACGGGGAATCTATCAAGGACTATATTCTGTGCTCTATATTTGTTGAATTTGCTACTCTGTTTTGATGTTTAAAAACAAACTGTTTTTCTAAATGAATTAAGCTATCTGGGGATGGGTGATGGATTTGGGAGATACATGGTAGATTATAAGCATGCGCTGCTGCCTACTAGGGGGAGAACTTGTATTCATGAATCTGCAGACAGTGACCTAATTACTGAGGAAGCACCTGGATTCTATCTCCTTGTGGACAAGTATCCAGCTTGCTGGATTTTAGTATCTTTATGCTAAGGAGGTGTTTGTAAGTGAATTCCATTTTCCTAGTGATTCTCTTAATCCTTAGAGATGTCCTTATTTTTCCCTTAGTTGTTTTAAGTAGTTCCCACTCCTCTACCACCCTCCCATCCTGACTTTCAAGCTGACCTGCTAAGTTAAATGGAAAGAGATGGCAGCAACATCCTCTTTGTTACTGTAAATTCAGGGGAGCTGTCTCCATTTCATAGAAATCAGGAGTGAAAAGACTTGTTAGTGCATCCCTTTGCATCCCTCGCTCCTCCTGCTACCATGATCAGGGCAGGATTATTCCCCTCTGTATGTTCTCTGGTGCTCTGTCCAATCTAGTTTCAGATGGTCATGTAACTGTATTTCCTCCATTTCCCTGGAGAGACTCACCCAGAGCTTAATAGACCTCTCTGCTAGGAAATATTTCCTAATATTAGGACTAAGCTTTCTTTTGCTCTGTTTCATCCCATTGCTATTAAATTATTATCCTCTTGGACTGCCCTACCCAAATCCTGTTTGCAGCAGTGTTGTAGCCATGCTGATCCCAGAATATATGAGAGATAAGGTGTGATTTGAAGAAGAGCTTGGTGGAGCTCCAAAATCTTGTCTCTCTCACCAACAGAAGTTGGTACCTCCCCCACCTTGTCTCTCCTATACAATTCCTTTCACTCATGGGTGTTTGTGTAATCGACCCCACTTGGGCTGATAGCAGGATTTGAGCATGGGACCTTTAGCACTTAAAAGCTTGGGTCTCTTCCATCTGAAGAATGAAATCTTGGAGTTGCCATGGATAGTTTTCCAAAAACTTCTGCTCAATGCACAGCTATTGATGGATTATAGCACTGGTCAAAAAGGCTGTTAGGAACTGTTAGGAAAAGGATTGAAAATGAGACAGAAAATATCATAATGCCACTATATAAATCCATGGCGTTCCCATACCTTGAAAACTGTGTCCCGTTCTGGCCACCCCATCTCAAAAAAGATATAGTGAAACTAGGATAGGCTCAGAGAAGGGTGACAAAGATGATCAAGGGTATGGAATGGAAAGACTAAAAAGATTATGGATCTTCACCTTAGAAAACAGATGATTAAGGGGGAATCTGATGCATGTCTATAAAATCATGAATGGTGTGGAAAAAATCAGTAGAGAAGTGTTATTTCCACTTTCACGTAATACAAAAACCAGGAGTCACATGGTAAAATTGGTAGGCAGCTGGTTCAATACAAACAGGAGGAAGTACATTTTACCAAAGCGCATAATTAATCTTTGATCTCATTGCCATGGGAAATTGTGATAAAAGTGTAACTGGGTTTAAAAAAACGGGATAAATTCATGGAGACAGGTCCATCAATGGCTATTAGCCAAGATGGTCAGGGACACAACCTCAGGCTCGGGCTGACCCTAAGGCTCTGACTATCAGAAGCTGGGAGTGGAAGATGGGGTGGATCACTCCAAAATTGCCCTTTTCTGTAAACTCCCCCTGAAGCTCTGGTACAGGTTGCTGTCGGAGACAGGACACTGGGCTAGATGGGCCATGGTCTTACCCAGTATGGCAGCTCTTATGAGTTTAGAAAGGCCTAACTGCCTTACCTGGCAGCTGTAATGGACTCAATAACCTCTTATGTGGATCAGCCACTAGAGGGAGACAAAGACCCACACTGTCCTAGCATGTGGCACGTGTACACTTTTCAGCTATATCCTTCATTAAACCTCTGGTAGCCAGGCAGCTACATGCAATAAGGCCGAGCACCTTTTGTGAACTGTGTAAGGCCCTCAACTTCCTTTGGCTTCATTAGATGAGGGCTTCAGAGCTCAAAGCCAGTCTTTTCTTTCCACCCCTAGAAAAGTCCCACTGTGGATTAGAGCTGTTCAAAAAAAATATGTTGGAACAGCTATCCATTGGAAAATACTGATTCAACCAATCTGAAACATTTTGCTGGAATATCTCTATTTTATCTAAAATTTGAACTAAAAATTGTTGAGGTGCTTTGTTTTGACTCTATCATTTAGAATACATGATAATAGAATATGTCCAAACAGTAATGTCAGAATGAAGGGTTTTGATCTTATTGAAAGGCAAATGCTTTGATAAGGTCATTTTGATATTTCCAAAATGAATTTTTTCAAAATTTTCATTTCATGGGAAATTTCAAGAATTTGACTTTTCAGTCCAGTTCTGGACTAAAGGAAATTGTGAAATGTTGATGTTCCTCATGGAGCAGACATTGGGAATGTTGGCCAGTTCTATGGCTGATCTACAAATAGCATGGGTGGACTCTGAAAGGAGCCCAAGAACTCAAACTGCCCTCGCTAAAGGGGAGTTGCTGTTCTAAATAGCCTTGGCAGACAGGAACAGGAAAAGAGGCAGAGGGTGGAGTCACCCTTTCTACATAGATCAGGGATCCCCAGATTTGCCAAGCACAATGGCAAGGATCAGAATGCTGCCAGGAATCAAAACATTCATTAATATGGGAACATGGAGGCAAAATGTCTTTACTGGACTAAAAAAGACTTGCACAGTTGGGCTACATGTTTTATATTACGTTCAGAAATATGCTTGTGAAATGGGCACCCTTGCTCAAGATAAATATGTCCCCCGTGTGCATTCAGGACACATCTTGTTTGCTAACACAAAAGATTTTCACTCCTGCTCTCCCCAAGGAGCTCACATAGCTATGGCATAGTGAGCTGGATTCTCCTTCGGCTCGTGCATCATCATTATCAAATCTGTTTTGCTAATTTCCATTTGGAGAATCTTCAGTGCTAGTGAGGAGGTAAGAGGCAGATAGAATTTTCATCCGATCCCTGGTGGAGCTGGAGGAGCTGGCCTTTAGAAAGATCATCTTTTTGACTTGTGAGCTGAGAGCCCTGGAGAGAGAATAACAATTGGAACACCTGGAGGTCATCTCTAGAAAGTCACTTCCCTGCCTATAACTCCACATTAATCATATGAACAGGGGCTGCCTGAGCCTTTTTCTTTCATGCTGGTTCATTTCCCCCTTGGAGTCAGCCAACATGGAAACCATCTAGTGAGTGTCGCCTGCAGCTCTGGATACTCGCTAGGGGATTGTTTCTTTGGCAGGACCCCAGCAAAAATAATGAAATAAATGAAAAAGGAAGGACTGTTCTTTCTCTTCTTGACTTTCCCCGGGGCTTGCTTGAGAACTCCCTGGAAGAGGTTGGGGTCTCACTGCGGCTGCCAGCCAGCCTCACTGTCTGAGAAGCACTGCCATGAGGGGCCCTAGAAAACAGACAGAGTAACAGGCCATGAGCAGTGAGAACAGATTTGCCTCCAAACCTGAGAAGCAAACACAAACCATTAAGCTAAAAAGCTTTTTTTCTTTTTTTTCTGTTGTCGCCTCTTTTTGGGCCATAGATATTTCCTCACTCTGTCTCCCTCGCTTCCCTGGGTAGAGCCCTTCTCCTCCACCAGTTTTTCAATTTTCCCAAGAGGAACGAGCTGTTTAAGACAAGGTCACTTCGAGCGAAGGCTTTTAAGCCACTTTATGTACTTCGAGGACAGCCACGATACTAGTTTTTAAGACTGCAATCAAAACAGTGTTGTTTATAACATTCCCTGTTCTTCTGCCATTTTCTACCTCTCCTTGTGGTGCCTGTAATGACAGCAAAATGGTTACAGATTGTTGCTGCCTGGAATATTAATAGAGCTCGTGGATAGCTCTGTGGTATCCTGAAGCTCTCCACACACTGCTTTCCATTGCACTTTTCATTGGCCCACTATGCTTTTACCCGCCTTTGCCTTTGCTAATAACCTCCCTAACTGAGAGGCACTGAGCATTTGCAGCTTTCATTAGCTCCAATGGGACTACAGCTGCTCAGCACCATCCAGGATCAGGCCCTATCCTGCAGTGGGTGAGATGGAATGGCAGAAAACCAATCAAACTAATGAATGCTAAAATTATTCTGCTAAACTCAAGTGTAGTATTAGTTTAATAGAGGATACATCCTCTCCTAGAAGGACTGTATCCTACCTTGGCAGGGAGGAAGTTCCTTATCATACTTTAGGTCATTTTCATCCTTGTATTCCTAAAAGAGTCTTTGACATCTCTGGTCAAATTATGAACCCTTTTCTTTGTGAGAAGGATTATACCAACCCGAGATAATGGGGAGCACGCACACGCAAATCCCTTCTTATGCTAAAGGATTGCCCCAGGAACGGCAAGTGTCTGACCCACTTTCATTACCATCTTTAAGCTGCAGCACTCTGCCTCCTGCAGCAGGTAACTGCAATGCCAGTAACGGGTAGTTTGTGCACAGTGAGTGTAAGTAAACAGAGTGACATCTCATCTGCGGTGTGTGCACTCCAATGAAGCTGCCTTCCAAAGTGCTCCTTGGATTCAGCCAGTTGTGCTGGAGAGTACAAACATCAGGGAGATGACAGGCATCAAGCCCTGCAGATGGTAAATCCCCTGGCTGGAATCATGTCCTTAATTGAGAACCTGGTCAAATTGTTAAATTCCCTACAGGTATCATGAATCAGCACAGGATTGATCTCTAAGGGGGAAACAAAATTTAGCAACAAACAGTAGCAATAAAACTAGATACAGGTAGTGACTGACATTAGTTGTATGAATTGGACCAAAAGTACAACTCACTGGGAATAGCTTCTTTAACACTTTGGGCAAGATCCTCAACTGGTGTAAACATGATGTAACTCCACTGACAGCATTAGAGAGAAGCTGATTTACACCAGCCGAGGAGCCGGTCCTTTGTTTTAGATTATTTCTGTTAAATGCAGGCAGATAATGAGGAGGTTGTTTGGGTTGATGTAGAAAATGCCGAACTGGAGCAGAAAAATGGCCCAGCTAATTGGTGGCCCATCACTCAGAGCGGCCAATGCAAGATGATTCAAGGGAAGGTGTAAAACCAGATAATAGACAAATAAGGATAACTTCATTTGAACAATTATTTCATAGGCAACTTCTTCCCCCCAATCCAATAATCTTGAATAAAGTCATAAGTGAGTAGAACTCTATATGCTTTCACAGCCACCCCTGTCAAAAAAAATAACACTGGACCATGCAGCCCCCACGTACTCTGAAGAACAAAGGCATCAGGGAAGTCTCATCCCTCACCAAAACACCCACAGCTATGAATTAAATGCTGCAGTGGATGCAAACTCTGCACAGCTTGAACCTGAGGGGCATCAGCAACTCATAGTCCCACTGCCATGAATAAAGGCTGCTGTGCATCATTCACATCCCCTGAGCAAAAGGAATCCGGGAATGCAGCACACCGACCCATGCACCTGCCCCCATAAATAAAGGCATCAGTGGATTCAAGGTCACCCCAACTTCTGCCACCATGCACAAAGTCAGAGATGGCAGCTCCCCCATCACTATTGTGCACAAAGTGAACAGTGGAACTGCCTGCAGTTGCTGATAGATTTTCCCCCCACTTCCCCATGTTAAAGTCCCCTCCTCCCCAAACCAGTTGGAAGCTGACAATACCTCTAGAGATTCCTTCTGATATCTTGCTGATGTTTTTCGTACCTTTCCCTATCATATGGCAGAAGGCTGAGCCAACACTGGAAACAGCATCACTGGCTGATAGTTTGGGATTATTATTGTTATTTTATTTTTTTATTATTATTTCATGGCTGGCTCCTTGGCTGCCCATCTAGAGTGCCGTCTGAGAGAAACCTTCCACTGCAGCTAAGTACCTTCGTCACATTCAGCCTTGTGTGGGCTTGATCATTCGTTAAGACAGAGGATAGGGGCAAGGAGGTGGTAGATTCAAACTTGTTTTTGTTTGTTAGTTTATGTTTTAAACCCTGGCAAGTGCTGGCAAAATCTCCCATGCACCTGTCCACTGGGTGTGACGAAGACTTCCTGAATCAAAGAGCATCCAACTGACAGCAAAGCAATGGCACTTGCAGAGTTTTCACCTTCCAGTTCATTAGGTGAGTTCTTGATCTGCACTCCGAGACAGTCTTCAGGCATGCAAGTAGAATAGTCAGGCTGCAGATTATTATCATGATCATGGGGTAGATGCAAAGTAAGTGGGGGGGAATAAATGATAACTTAATATCTGAGAGGTAAGTGTTAGTAATTAGTCTGCAACACTTTGATCATTAATGCATGCAATCAAATTATCATCAAGAACATTTCACCACCAGCCCCCCTCTGCCTTCCTCCTTTTTTATTTAAACTACCTGGCAGACTGCAAAGGCTGGTAGCAGCAGCAGCTGTGGATGTTTTCAAAGGAAGCTGCTGCTCCCTAGTGTTTGAAGGATTCAAAGCCAGAGCCAAAACATAGGCAGAAAGGGAGAGAGATCCGTAAAGAAAAACTGAGCAATAAACTAATGGGCCCAGGCAAGGCAGGAGTCTACCCTGAGTGCCAGTTCTTTGTTATCTGCTCTGATATTGATTACAATCCCAATGGATATAGCTCAGGTTTTCCTCCTTTGAGTTCTTAAGTGAAATTAAAAGCATGCACTTCATTATGCACTCCTTCTCCTTCCCTCCATTTCTCTCTTCCTCTGATCCTTTGGCTGGATGCCAGTCACTGCTGGCCAATTACACCCTAGGGGTTAACAAGCAGTTTCTTTCCTTTCACATGCCCATGTACTCAGTGTCCTAAGGAAGAAGGAAGAACATATCACATCATGCACTCTGGAAACTGTACGTCAACAGTAAACTAAATGAGAACTGAGTAGCTCTCTCTCTCTCTCGCTCTCTTTCCACTGCTAAAAGAGACCACTGGAATCTTAAGAAATCTGTATATATACACACACTGTAGCTGGGCGCTAGGTATGTGAGGAGTAACACACACAGAATTGCATGGGCTCGGCAGTATGATCTATCTTGGCAACAGCTGAGGTTTAGAATGAAAATCAGTTGCCTCTCAGGTTGAAAAAGTCACTGACCGAGAGTTATAATAACAATGCCCACTGGAATTCAGTTTTTAAACCCAGTGGATAGCTGTTTTGCTGTAAATGTAAAGCTCTGATCTCTCACTAATCTGTGGCAACCAAAAAAATGGAAAGGACAGAAACACAACTTTAACTCATTTTCCACCTTTCCTCCAACATCTCCCGTACACCCAGTGCCTGCTTCTCATCCACATTCCTTGCCTTCCTGCCTAGCTCTTTCCTTTTGCTTCCCTCTTTAGTTTTCTCTTGTTATCTTTATCTCATGAGCCTCCCAGTCCAGCTTCCTATTTACTTGCCTTCTCCTTAATGACAAATGTTCTCTTCCTTGCTGAGACCAGCAGCTAGCACATTGCCTTTGGAGGCTCAGACACTTCTTAGGATCTTCTATGTGGCTTCTCTGTCTCCTCTGAAGTTTCCCAGTGGTAGGGGCTACATTGTGCCTCCCAGGGTACTTCTGACACCCTTTCTTAGCTGTAAAGATGAAACAACCAGTTTCTATGGAAAGTGGTTCATCCTTGAAAACAAAGTATCTCTTCCTTTCTGGACCATATTATGGACCTGGGTCGCTTATTAGAATCTGGAGAAATCTCAGGATCCACTCTGGCAGCTGGAGCAGCATGGGTAGTGCTGTTGATGACATCAGCTCCTTGGGCATCTATTTCTAAGGGGAAAGCAATTAAGTAGAAGAAGGCAAAATTAAGGTTGGTTGGTCTGTCTGTCTCATCCAATTACTAGCTGGTCAGTAGTTTTTAACATCCAAAACATCTGATCAGTTAGGAAATCAGTAGAGCTAAATTATTTTTAATTCTCTGACTGGAGGCCAAATTCTGCTCTGTTACACCAATATATCTCCATAGTCATACTATTGACTGCAACTGTGGGTGTTTGGCACTCTGAAAGTGAGGCCACTTATTTAGGTGTCTAGTATGGATTTAGGTGTCTAGCTTCTGGCAGCTAAATTTAACCATTTTGGCTTAGGCTAATTGGGACGGATTCTGCTCATAGTTATGCAATTGTAATTCTGAGGTATTGTAATTCCACTTAATGGAGTTATTCCAGATTTACACTAATATAACTGTCAAGTATCAGAGGGGTAGCCATGTTAGTTTGTAGCTACAGAAACAACAAGGAGTCCGGTGGCACCTTAAAGACTAACAGATTTATTTGGGCATAAGCTTTCATGGGTAAAAAACCACTGAAGAAGTGTTTTTTTATCCACGAAAGCTTATGCCCAATAAATCTGTTAGTCTTTAAGGTGCCACCGGACTAATATAACTGTTAGCAAAAACTGGCTGTGCATGTGCAGTAAAAAGTTTGCGATGTACTCAGTGTTGATATTTGGGTACCATTCCATGCTAACCTCCCTTTTTCTCAAACAGAAGGAAAAAACACTCTCCATTTTCTCAAATGAATTCCTTTGTGTGCTATTTTGTTATTGTTATTGAGAGCTTGAGCCAAATCATCTCAGCTGTTTGAGTTAGATGAGCATGAACAAAAATACACTTATCCCATATGTTTCAATGGCACTGTTATGTGTGCATTGCTCCAAAAATAGCTACACCTAGAAACTCACGACTTGGCTTGTTTTATAGTCCTTCATTGAGGAAGGAGAATCAACTCAAGTTGGAAGAGCATGGGTTAAATATTTTTAAAGTTGTGAATGTTTAAAAGTGGCCATTTTCAAGTATAGGTCTGGGAATTTTTTATTTTAACACTGCATTTAATGCTGTTTTTGGCAGTGTGTGTGTGAGTACGCACAAGTGTATGTACACATGCTATATCTCTGTGTGTATGTGTTTTTCTATATAAAGAAAGAGAAAATGCTATGTGGAATGAAAATCCATTTAGCAGAAAAATTAGATCTCCTGAGCATTTGTATTTTCTGCAAGAACTAGAAAACACTAGTACTATAAAAATAAGACACAGAATGATCTAAACCAATAAGATATGATTTTATGCCAAGATCTGAGGAAGGATCTATATCTTTATCAGGTTTCTCTCACTCAGGAGATGAAAATCACATGGAAGTTTGTTAGAAATTCGCCCTATACAGTATATCTTTCAGAAATACATTGTAAAGATGTTTGCCAGTTTCCAAAGTGAATTACAGACTCAGTGGCAGTTCCTGCCTCTTTCCTTGTACAAACACAAACACAGCACACTTATACCCACACTGTACATACACAGACTGTAGGAGGCAAATGTACACACAACCACACTGTCCCCACGGTTCCATGTGTCTGTCTGTGATTTTCTCAGTATCACTAGCATTCAAACATTGCCCTGATCAGGGCTGCACTGAAAGCTTTCCAGGAGCCTAAGGTTTGGCATAGTATGGCAAAATTTGCATATTACTACTCAGATTTCAACCACCTACATTTTTAATTCAGGGTTGAAACCCATGCAGTCACCATAATTCAAGGCTCCATCTTGATGTGTCTCCTCTTTGCTCCCAGCCATGGCTACTATGTTCAATGGAAACCTTATGGCCCAGGTTTCAACTTGTTCAGGTCTGGGGCAAGAACAGGTACGTAATTATGGAACTTTCTTCTGGGAGACAGCAGGGTGAGCCCCACTCTCACTGCTGTAGAGTGCACTGCTAAACTAGCTTTTTCCCCAGATACCCAGCTCAGGAAAAAAGGACCCCCAGACTCTAAACAACATAGCAATCCAGCTAACGGGAGGAAAAAGGAAGTTCTAGCTTTTAAGGGGTGCATTATATGATGAATCTTTAATCTTGTATGTTTCTCGGATGTTACAATGATCAGTCTTGTGCTAATAAACCTTAGTCCAAGTGGTATGCAGTATACCACTCAGAAAGAGATGGAGCACAGCATGTTGTGTGTGACCTGTAGTCTCTTTTGGCGATACCTCATTATTAAAGAGGAAGGTGACTGCATAAGGGTATGAGTGGTTTCTGGAACACTTTAGCCATCCTTCCTCCAAATGCTATCAAAATCAGCAAGTTGGAGTCCCATCCAGTGCCCTGTTTGGAGAAGGTATTATGGACTCCTACCTTCTGGTCTCTGATCAAAATGTTTATCACCTGTCACACAATACAGTAGATGACATGTAGTCTTTCCCTCCCCCCCCGTCAAAGAAGGATGTGTTTGCTATTGTAACATCTATTGAAACATAAACATATACCTTTAAAATAGCATTTCACTCTGACAATACTCCTGGAGAGAACTGAGAATAGTATGGGGGAGATAATGCACTCCAGACAATAGGAGAAGACTCCAGCGAGAGGCTTATCTGCCAGAACCTGTATTGCCTATTTAAACAATAATCCCCTTCAAAATGATGTTTTTCTATGTACATTTAAAATGCATGATATTCAGTGTGTTCACGTGGCTTTTAATAGCCTGGATGATTTTCCATACAGCTAATTCCATAAATATATTCTGTTTTGCTTCTGCAATTTGTAGCACGGTCCCTAAAATGAAGCACTGCACTGCGGGTTCACCTCACCCAGGAACATTCTGTTTAACAAACAAGCCATTTCCCAAGTAACAGAAGTATCGAGGTAGGATTGAACCTCTCACCTGCCAAGATGTTTTGTGGCAGGTGAATCGTTGGGGAGGTCCCTGGTGCAACTAGTGGTTCTCTTACAACGACAAATCCTGAGGCCCTTACTCTGATGTTAATCAGTTAAACTCCCATTCACACAGTGGGGCAGAATGAAGCAACCCAGAGGAGTTTTGTCTGAGAAAGGGTGGAGTCACATCCGAGTTAGAACCAAGGGAGAGGGTCTCTCTACCACTGTATGCTGCTCCAGTGGCTTACAGGAGCCATAAAAATGTCACAAGTAGTCAAAGGAGGATTCTTCTGGTGTAGGGCCACTATAACCAACCCATTGCGGTCTCTCTTACAAGCCCTAGCATGGGAAGTTTGCTGGGGATAGGGATAGGAGAAGGAGGGGGCTTTGCCAAGGGTGGAAGGAGGTGTCTCCCAGGCACACACTAGGGGGATTCTGGTCTGCAGCACAGTCCAGAGGCAGCCCTTGGGAGGCTGCTGTAAAATAGGGCTGCTCTCATTTACCATCCTGCATCTGGCCCAGGTGATACAAAGATGGCTTAAAGCCCCCTTTGCCAACCTCCACAGTGTGGGCTGCTGCACTCATAAGAAGCATTGCCCAGAATCTCATATGCCAAGTGACAGCTTGTAGGCCAGATATTCCGCTGGTGTAAATCAGCATCTCTCCATCCATATGGAGTAATGCCAGTCTACCTCAGCTGAAGATCTAGTCAGGGTTTGGCTGAGGGTTTGCAATTGGGTCGTTATTAAGGCTGGTTCATCATTTTAGATCTCATCCGGCACCACTGAAATCAATGGGGAATTTTGTAGTTTTCAATAGGGACAGGATCAGGGACTTTCTGCACTGCCTCAGGCAATTAGTTGTTAAAGCTGTGACTGAGAGATACAGACAACTGGCTGGCAAAAGCAGCTCACTTTTTTGAAGGAAAATGGTAGCCATGAGTGGGAGAGGTTAATTAAAGTTGAAAATGAATTTAACTGGGAAGAAAGTGTTCTGAGCGATGCTGCCATTTTATTGCAACCCTCTACTCAAACTCTCTCTTTTTCTCTTCCCTGTGTAGCTGGGTATGGACTGGGAGCTTGGGTTGGGTTGGGGTAGAAGTAGTACAACAGCGGACTGAAAAGAGATGATATTATTCTGTTTTCTATATATTGTGCCTTTAAATATAGTGAAGTCCCCTTCCCATTGCTGCAGAAACAGCTGCCATTGTGTGTGTTCAATTCATATGCAGAATGCTACTGAGTGAGTGTGCTCCTTGTGGAAACTTACATTTGTTCTTTGTTGAAAAAAATGTCATCCAGGCGAGGACAGCATAATAGGGGCATCTCTAAAACAGTCCCCAGGTCCCATAGACTAACTCCCAATTATTGTCAACTGTGATGGTTACACCTGTCCATTAAAAACTGGATGGAGACCCACCAAATTCATTGCATTGCACAACGCCATTAAACAAATGGGTATTGACTTTTGGTGATGATTTTCAGCCAGTGATAGAAATGAACCAATAATGAACAGGCTGGAGAGTTCCCAGCGAGTACAGCAATGTGCTAGGAGTTAGAACTCCTGGGTTGCATTTCTGGCTCTGTTACTGAATCATTGTGTGACCTCATGTCCTCCCTGTTCCCATTTGTAATATGGTGATAATACTATCAAAGGGCTATTATGAGTCATCATCAATTGGTAATGATATAGATTTTTGAGATCTTCAGACAAAAAGGTGCTACATGGCAAATTTTGCCCTCAGTTACAACCAGGCGGTCCCACTGAAGTGAACAGGGACTTTATAAATGTAACAGGTGGCAGAATTTGGCCCTACAAGTGCTAAGAAACTTTTTTTTATGAATGACTCCCTAGTCCATTTTCAATCTCCTGAGCCATCCTTCTCTACCAGAACAGGAAGTCAGACGGTCTCAACTGCAGCAATAAAATCTCAGGCACATCAGCAAATAAGGTACATGCCTTTATGAATCATCTCATGGATGTGCTCTCAAGTTGTGTCCTTTTCCATCACACTGTTGATTAATAAGCAAAATTACATCTATGATCATTGCAGTAAGCACACCATGAAAGATAACCACTGAAGACATCTAAATGTTTCCCTTTTTTGGCAATGCTTTAAAATAATGGCCTTAATCATTATTAGTTCCTTTGGTGTTCACTGGAATACCATCCGTCACAACTAACTCATCTGGTATTAATGTGGATGTCAAGCATACTCCCACTCCTGTAGAGTTTCTTTCCATTAGAATTCAGTGTTCATTGGCTGGAACTTTATGTTCACCTATTATTGCAGGGAAGAATTTGGTGGTGGAAGGACATCAAACTTTTCCTGTGACAAATTACATGCATTCTTTCAAATATAATGCTACTAATAATAAGCATTGGGTTTCTTTTCTGGCACACGGCTGCCTCCTTTATTTCAGCAGCTCATTCTAAACTGCTACAGTCATCAAAGATTAAACCCAAACTCCCACATTCTCTGAGACTGTAGCTAGAACCTGGTTTTCTTCACACTCTGTCAAATCTTATGTATATATTTTTCTTTTTAAAGTTAATTTTTAATTTGCCGCATTGTCAATAACTGACAAGCCCAGGCTTTCAAGATTAATTCCTGTATTTATAATGATACTAATTAGGGAAATCTTCGAAGCACTGTTATAATAATAAATAACAATAAGCTCCCCTACTTTCCTCCCACCAAAGCATTATCAAAGGAGGATGAAGAACATACAGTACAGCTCACTGAGGACAAAAAGGTGGCTCTATGCCATCTTGGAGCCTGACCTGACTTTGGGCCAGCTGTGTCCCAGACCAGCTGTCCAAGGGGATTATTTAACAGCCAGGGTATTATGGTAGCACCAAGGAAGTCTCAGCCTAGCCCTCTTGTCATAGTATTCTATCACCAATCTGAACCTTAGAGGCCAAAAAATGAGGTACTAGCATGAATTCCTCTAAGCTTAATTACCAGCTTAGATTTGAAAAGCTGCCACCTCCCAAAAATATATAGTGTTTTGGGGCACTCTGGTCCCCCCAAAAACCTTCCCTGGGGACCCCAAGACCCAAATTCCTTGAGTCTTACAACAAAGGGGAATAAACCATTTCCCTTCCCCCTCCTTTCTTCCTCCCAGATCTTTCCCGCCCTGGGTACACTAGGAGAGAGAGACAGATTCAAGCTCCATGAATCTAAACAAAGGGATTCCCCCTCTCCCCCTCCCTTCTTTCTCCCTGTCTCCCATGACTTACCTGGTCAGTACAGACTCAATACCTCAGCCTGAACCAGAGGAAAAAAATCAATTAGGTATTTTAAAAGAAAAAGCTTTTAATAAAAGACAGAAAAAGTAAAAATAATCACTGTAAATTTAAGATGGAATATTACAGGGTCTTTCAGCTTATAGAAAATGGAGAAAAAGCCTCCTCCAGCAGAAATACAATTTAAAATACTTTCAGCCAAATACACATTAAAACTCTACCAGCCAGATACACAGTTGCAAATACAGAAAACAATCAAAAGACTATAACCGCCTTTCTACTCAATACTCACTATTCTGAATATATAAGAGACTGTAGCAGGGAGATTGGCAAGAAACCTGGTTGCACGTCTAGTCCCTTTCAGGACTCAGAGAGAACAAAGCAAAACCCAAAAAACACAAACAAAGGCTTCCCTCCACCGAGATTTGAAAGTATCTTGTTTCCTGATTGGTCCTCTGGTCAGGTGTTGTTTGTTCACCCTTTCCAGGTGAAAGAGACATTAACCCTTAGCTATCTGTTTATGACACCTCTACACGAGCCATAGAGAGGGCTGGTATTGTAGCAGTGACTGTGGTGATTCTTTGTCAGTGAAGGACTGAGGTGAACCCTCCCATTACTGGCTATGCTGGCTTTAGGGCTAAGCAGTGCTGGTGGAGCAGCCTTAGCATTCCTGCTAAGTAGAGGGAAATCTCCTTTAGCTCTAGTGAGAGAGGCCTGTATTTGTGGAGCTGACAGATTAGAATTCTGATCCCAGCTCTGTGTGTGACAGATGGAATAGTTATGCTATTGTCTTCAGCACATGGATTTGTTATAACAGGCTTAACATTTCACCTGCCCTCTCTTTTTTTTTTAATTTTTAAAGATTTCTACGTGAGTTTTTTCTCCCCTGAACGCAAACAAATTCAATGCTAGTTTCCCCTCACTTGAATGAAATACATGCCCAGCGCTCATGAGCAACCCTACAATAATAAACCTTTGCCCATGTGTGCAATCCAAGTTCAAGTTTCAAGCTTCTGAGGATAACGGTGTGAAAGCAATGGTAGGAATGGAATGGTTTTAAATCACTATTTTGAACTATGTTAATATTCCCTGAGTGTCCTTTCTAAGTTCATTGCTGCTGACAATTTCCACAGCAGTTGTAAACCACAATTAGTATGTCACAGCTCAGCATTATATCGACTTTCAACTAGAAAGATAACCCTGCTGTTGTAATAGATGCTAAGGGTGACTTCCAGCTGAGAAAAGTTTTAGCTCAGCTCCTACTGGCTCATCTGGAGTAGGCTGCCTTTTGGCTCATCTGGCAAAGGATCCTAGTTCATGTCCTGCTTGCAGTAACATGCTTTATGCACATGGTCACCAAGCCCAGGCAGTGACTTCCCAGAGATGGAGATTGGAGACTTGGAGATTTCCCAGTAGTGATGTTCATGGCTCCACTTCTTAAAGACCTTTGTGACTAGCAAAATATCAGATGCTGGCTCATAGCTTCCCCTGCTTAATACAGGATTTGGAGCTGAAGTCAAGGTCCTGAAAAGGGAAACACAAATGTAATAAAGTATTCCATCCCAAAGGATTTTGTAATCCACCAACATAGAGCAAGTCTACACTACAGACCTATATTGGTATTACTGCGTCACGTGGAGTGTGAAAAATCCACATCTCTGGGCAACACAGTTTTACTGACCTAACACCCAGTGTAGACAGTGCTATGGCTATGGAAAGCTTCTCCTTTCAACATAGGTACTGCCTCTTGGGGAGGTGGATTAACTACGCCAATGAGAGAAGCTCTCCCATTGGCATACTGGTGTCTTCAGTAAAACACTACAGCAAGGGTGCAGCTGTGCCACTGTAGCACTATACGTGAAGACAAGCCCATAGACATTTCCAATGACTCAGCACAGATCGCACTTAAATCTTTGGATCTCCCTGTGATTCTACTCCAGAATTTTTGCCTATTCTTTTCCAGATCTGGGTGCTGTAAATGTCTGTTCAACACCCCAGACCTTTGCATTCCTTTCCTTTACCCCCATCAATCATCCTGTATAACTGAGAAATGTTTCCAGAATTAGGCTTCATGTGAGGCAGAGATTTTGATCCAGGCCTCTGTGTCTTTCCAAGTCGATTATTGCACTCCTTTGCTTATTGCCATTCTGACTCATTTGATTAACAGGCTGTGACTGGTGACAAAGTACGCCAACCAGGATTCTGACTGGCACCAGCCAACTGAGCCATGCAATCTCAAAACTGTCCCAAATTAAAGTGGTTATCAGCCATAATTCGCTCAGTGACAGGCAAACCTCACAGCGTTCAGAGGTCGAGTTCAGATTTGTTCAAAGGTTTATCCAAACATATAGCAGTTAGACAAGGTATCTCATGAGACGGAGCCTTCCTGTAAGGTGTCCTGTATGACCAAGTTACGGCCTAGTAGCAAATGCCTCAGGAAAAACTTCTATTCCCAAGTGAAATCAGGAAATGCAGAGGCTTTGTGGAAATGAAAAACAAAAAAACAAAGCAAACACAATGCCCTGCTCCCCCAGCCATGCAAAGGAAGAGATTAACTGTATGTTCCAACTGCCATAAAAGCTTCAGGGACCTGGCTGAAGGCACAGACTCTTTCTTATTTTATCCAACCCAAGTTGCCTACCCCTAATTATTAGGCGCTTATGCTGATTAGAGATAGAGGTGTGGTGTGATCCCAAGAGTGGGCATTCAGATAGCAAGGTGATGAATCCATACAAATATGTAGAGAGATGAGTTCCAGTCACAGTTCTGACACTGAGTCCCTTCAGGGTACGTCTACACTGCAACTAAAAACATGTGGCTGGTCTGTGCCAGCTGACTCAAGCTCATGGAGCTCAGATTGCAGGACTGTTTAATTGTCATGTAGACTCTTGGGCTTGGTCTGCAGCTTCAGGACCTTCCTATCTCACAGGTCCTAGAGCCTGAGCTCCAGCTTGAGCCTGGAAGTCTACACTGAAATTAAACAGTCCAGCAAGCCTGAGTCAGCTAGCACAGGCCAGCCACAGGTGTCTGATTGCAGTGTGGACGTACTCTTGGAATTTGGATCAGATCCTCTCAACCCAACTGCTTTTCTTGATGGCCTTGGGCAAGGCATTTCACCTAAGAACTCTCTTCAGTAAAAGAGGTCAAATGATACTCACTTAGTCACAGGAGAAATTACATCGTAATCTGTTAATGTTTTTGACGTGCTGAAGATGATGAGTTCTCTTCAGTGGAAATTTTGGTTGAAATCATTCATTTGGTTCATTCTCTCTTCAGCTGGCCAACAAGACTTTGGAGCAAAGCAACATTACCTATTGGTCTGGTGTTCCTTAGATTATTGGCTCCTAGTTTTGTAAATGAAGCCAAAAGAGACCAGTATCAGCCAATAGTAGAGATGTTAAACCCTCAAATCAGATTGGATGTCTTTCTCAAAAATATGCTCTAGTTCAGCTAAAAGTTAGGGATCTGATGCAAGAATCACTGGGCGGAACTTGTTGGACTGTGATATGCAGGCAATCAGAATGGAAGATTATCATGGTCCTTTCTGGCCTTTAAATCTATGAAAACCAGTAGATACCAGTTGCAGGATTCTAGACATATCCAGTAGCCCTATAAACATTGTTAGTGTTATGCTATTGACTAATGGGGACCGGTTTCCAGGGGCTGGTGATTCTGGACACAAAGCTGTAGATACTTATACACAATAGCTGCAAGAAGGAATCAAGGGCAGTATACTGTCACTGTTACTGTAAAGAAGTCTCAACAGGATAGAAATGATGTAAATGGTCAAAGATGCTGCTGCAATTATGATGCACTTCTTGAGCCTGAAGAAACTGACATCTTCTTTGGCATGGAAAATAGACGAAACATGAATGGCTGGTGTCCCATGAATCTCCTGTGAATGACTATGGCGAGGCAGATCTGGGATTATGGAGATTTCTACCACTAAGCCTTAGCAGGCTCCCTGGCCTTTACTCTCCATAGTGTATCCAAGTCAGGGCTGATGCTAAATAGCTTGTCAGCATGGAAAGTCTTGGCATGAATGCTCTTACCCTTGATCTGGTCTGTGAGCCAGTGGCCACTTGCTTCTGCCTGTCTCCTACCATTTGCATGCATTAAAATTAATCACTTTTTATTTTCAAGGACAGTGATTAATCCACTGTGACCTTCTGCTATTGCTACAAATGTATTAACTGCTTAGCCTGGAAAAGAAGAAGAAGAATTCCTGTTTTAACAGCAAACAATAGGGTTTAAATACATCCCAACTCCTCTAACGTCTCTCGGTAATTAGCGACAAAGGCCCTCCTGTTCAAGTACAGGCAAATGTTAAATACCCACCCCCATTATCATGAAATTCATTTACCAGCTTGATCTATCTGTCTGCCAGGCACGTGAGTTATTATGGGAGCCACTGCTCCTTTTGTTCCCCCTCTGTTTCCTAATCCCTCAAACAGAACAGAGTTCAACATCTGTCAGTGCGGACACTCGTTGCTCACTGAAGGCATTAGCAAAGAAAAGATCCTACTTGGAGGAGGGGCTGTGGAGCATCTCCTGATTTTAATCATCTTCCTAAATGTCCACTGCCCTGGGAAAGGTAAGCTTCCTAGAGATCAGCCACCCCAGCCGCCCTTCCTCCCACGCACACTTTGATTCCTGCTCGTGTATGAAAATGACGGGGTTGCATTTCATACAACTCCCAACCCTTCATCACTCCAGTTGTATGGTAGCAGGGAAAACCCACCCAAGCAACCAAACCCATAAGTCATGCTCAGTGGCCTCAACGATGCATTGAAAACACAGTCTTCTTGAGTAGGGCAAGTGATGGGACGATTAGCAAAACAGATAACTATGAAGCAAATGAGAGCCGTGTTCTGCCTTCCTACAATGGCCTGCTCCTTTCAGAGCTTTTCTCTGGAACATGGCAGACACAGATTCCAGAAGATAGAGCACTTTAACACCTGCACTCAAGGGTTGTTTTTTATTTAAAATGAATTAGTTGCTGGAATTGACAGATCCGTAGACCAAAGTCTTTTTTGTTCACAAAACAAATGCAGTCCAGGTGGTGACAGAGCAAGCATCCCCCTGCCCTCTCCCAATGTCTGTCTATCTATCTATCTATCTATCTATCTGAGTACTCACCCCAGCATCTGCCTCCGGGCAACCCCATCTAATATATTCTATCTCCATGGTTCGTTTAGCCCCAGCCACTCTGTTGATGATGAGAGTGCCAGTTAGTACCAGTTATGAGTGGGTGGTTTTTTATGTGAATATCTTTCAGGCAGGAATTAGGATCAGATCCTTTCAACCCAACTGCTTTTCTTTAAAAGCATTTCCTATTAAGGACTGTGCACGTCTCCAGCTGTTTGCCTCCTCCCTCGCTTCCCATGTGAAGTAAGATAAATCAAGAGGTTCGGATTGGAAAGTCTCCTTGGATCTTTAATATCCATGCAAAGCAGACAGGGCACAGGGTTTAAAGTCTTATCTGAAAGACTCATGCAAAGTAAACGGAATGGAACTCAATTTATTTACTGGATCGTGGAACAAAGAAGGCTTGATCCAACCCTGCGGGAATGTGAGCCTATCACTTCAAGGAGTCTAGGTGTTTTAAATCAGATACTCAAATCACTAAGCCACTTCTGTCCCTTTCCAAAGGTGCACAATAGCTAGTGCTTTTCCTTTAACCAGCATTTCACTCCCTTTCCACTAGAAATGAGCTTGAGCTGTCCTGATAATTATTGCTGTATCTCAGATGGCACATGAAGTGGGGTCTCAGCCTTCACTGCTCGGCAACCTCTCAGGTTTTTTCTTATTAACCATCATAATGATGGGGGAGAATAAAAGGCCCGAGAGCTGCATCAGTCACTTCATCACCTCTGGTTTGAGATTTGAGTCACTCAAGCGTTAAGAGAGTTTTTTTAATTTCCAACATCACGCCTGCCAGAAATTAAAAATAAACTGGGAGCAAAACCATCAGATTATCCAATCACACTTGAATTGTCTTTTTTTTTATTATTATTATTATTTGAGCTGCATTGGGAGCACTAAGCTATTCTGCATATCAAAAAATGTCTTGGATTTGAATGGATTTTTATTAACCATTCTATAGTTCACATTAGTGATTGGCTAATAGCCCAAAACATTGCAGCATGCTCTGCTGGAATTGAGTTTAAATTAAAGCTACCAGTTCATAAAAATTGCTTCTGTCTATATAACTTTGATCGTTGCATCTTAAAACATTTAATTAGCTAACGCTTCTGAGGGAAGAGCCTTAGACCCAGCTGAGCCAGTTTCTCAAAAGTGGTAGAGAATTAGGGAATTAATTCGAAGCTTGGAAGAGTCACCTGACACCCAGAAGCCAGGGCTGTATTTAGTAAGGGAAGCAGCTGCAGCCTTCTCTTGGTGACCAATTGTAGGAGCTTGGGTGGAGGAATCACAGCTTCTTCCTCATAAAGTGGTCCTCAATCAAGCCTGAAGCCAATTCACATTCAGCTGTATACAGAGTTCATTAATTACGGGAGCGGTATCGAAGGTGCGTGCATGCGTGCACTTTATCATCTGGTGGGGAACAGCGGAAACTGAACCAATCAGAACAAATGAACTCAAAGTGCACTTGTTAACACCATGTTTTATTTCATGCACTAGGGACACACTGGAAAGCTTTCACAGGAACTGATCCTGTGCATTGCTGAGATGTCCTAATGGCAACGAGACTCAGCACTTCACAAAAGAGAGCCCATTTTTTTTTCACGGAGCTACTTCATTCCAATCCAAAAGTCACTGTAAGTGAGCAGCATTTACATATCATGAGGCACTACATCATTCTGAGGCTGTAATTGTGCTTCTTTCCAGAGAGGCTGGGAAGCCCATTGTTTGGTTTTGTGTAACTTTATCAGTCACGTGTTGGGTTTGCAAAACAAAACCAGGCATGGTTTGAATTTCAGCTTCCTTGTTAGCCAGAAAGGCCAAAGTTTGTACATGCGACAAAGAGTCCTGTGGCACCTTATAGACTAACAGAAATATTGGAGCTTGAGCTTTTGTGGGTGAACACCCACTTCATCAGACACATGTACACAAGTTTATACATGTGTCTTTGTGGGTGTCGGGGGTGGGAGTTATATTGGTTTGGGCCAATTTCTAGTATGAATTGAGTTTTTCACTATGTCCAAGTGCACTATAGGTCTAATATTAAGGTTGACAGTACACGTAATCACCAGAGGATTTCATTTTTGTTCCCATGTTTGTGAAAGATGTACAGATAATATTGATTTTATTTCTGATTTTATCTAGTTAAATTGTTGCACTTGCAAAAAATTTAAACCAATCAAAAAAAAAAAATCCAGGTGCTGAGTTAATGATTCAGAACTGAGCACCAGAGGAAGTCAGGGTTCAGAACAGTTTCTCCAGTGCATTTACAACAGGGATGAACTTGGCTCTGCAGCTGGTCAGAAAATGGGGGTGAGGGATGGGATCCATGGAGAATATAAACTGTGCAGTGAAAAATTAAAAAACGAAATAATTTAATTGGGCAGTGGCACTGCAGTGCTACCTGGGAGTTGCAGTTTGGGTGCCTTCTGCTCCCATTTTCCTGTATAGGTTTCTCTCTCTGATTGGATTAAAGAGTGTTGATGGAAACTTTTCAGCTTAGTCCTGCTTAATCCAGTTCTGTTTTCTTATCAATTGATTACCATATAGAATTGTCTGAAAATGTGTCTGCCAAGCCCTGTAGGGGCAAAGTATCTTATCATTTCAGCATTCCCTCCCTACATTTCTGGCATGGATATTTGTTTTGGCTATTTTTTCGGGAACCAAATGTGAAATCAGCTTTCACCAATATCTACTACTGCTTAGGCTCCTGATCCAGTGACTCACTTAAGTATGTATGTAGTGACGTTGAAGTCAATGGGACAACTCATGTTTTTACACACTTTGCTGAACCGAAGCCTAGGATCTGATTTTTCTGAAAGAACAGACCTTTAAGACTTTATTTGTGAAACCTGGGGATGACTCTGGCACAAAGGGGAGTGGACTTTGTATCCAAATGTTTAACTATATTAATTATAAATACTATGATTGGCAGAGGTGGATTTACCATGAAACACACAGTCCCCTGGCACGGGGCCCCCCAACAACAGAGGGCTCCAGGCCTGGGCACTCAAGCAGCTCAGCACCAGCACACCCCCTGTGGAGGGGCTGCTCCATGGGAGAGGGGCTGCGGGGGTAGAAACTGTGGGGAGCAGGGAGGGATGTTCACCCGCAGCCTCAGGGGAGCAGCCGGGAGGTGCTGGGAACGTGGGCCAGAGGACTCAGGAAGAGCACAGGGCTGCTGCGCAGCTGGCTGAGGAGAAGCGGCACTTTGAAGGGGAAACTGCTGCTTCTCTCAGGCTGTGTGGCGGCCCCTGCTCCTCCTGAGTCCTCCAGCCCCTGCTCGCAGTGCTGGTTTCAGAAAGGGGGCAGGGCTCTGGGGCTCCCTTAGCCCTGGGCTGCAGTCCTAAAGCACTTGCATTCCAGACCTGCCTGGTGTGCTGGGGGGAAGCAGCTCCGAGAACCATGGCCAATGGGAGCTGCGGGGGATGGTGCCTGCGAGGCAAGCACAGGGTCGTGCAGAGTCACCTGAACTGCCTTTCCCCTGCACTGCCTGCACCAAACACGAGCTGCCCCAGGTAAGTGCTCCGCATCCCAAGCCCCTACTCCAGCCCCAAGCCCCTTCCTCCACCTTAACTCCTGGGCAGACCCCGCATCCCCAGCTTGTTCCTGCTCCCTAATTCCCTCCCAGACCCTGCACCCCCAACCCTGAGTCCCCTCCCACATCCTAACTCCCACCCAGACCCTGCACCCCTACCCCAGCCCACTTCTTCACCCTATCTCCCACCCAGACCTTGCAGCCCCAGCCCGCTCCTGCACCCTAAGTCCCTCCCAGACCCTGCACCGCCAACCCTGAGTCCCCTCCCACACCCAAACTCCCTCCCAGACCCTGCATCCCAGCCTGCTTCTGCACTCCAACTCCGTCCAACCCTGCACCCCAGCCCTGAGTCCCCTCCCACACTGTTACTCCCATTCAGACCCTGAACCCCAACCCTGAACCCCATCCCGCATCATAACTGCCTCCCAGACCCTGCATCCCCAGCCCTGAGCCCAAGGAGGAGAATGCAGAAAAAAAATTAAAAACGAGGTGAGGGAGAAGATAAGAGAGAATGCTCCGCCCGTGGGTGGGTGGGTGGGAGGAAAAATGAAGCTGAGTACAGGGCCCCCCCAACTCTAAATCCGCTATTGATGATTGGTATGTCTTCAACAATACACTCATATAGGTGGTGAGTTATATCAGCCCATGTTGCCTCTTCTCCACCAATATTTAGGAACGTGGACCCGGCTCCACCAATGTTTGGGCTTACTGTTCTCTGGAGGGCCCCATGCTTCAGGGCGGCCTGTGGGGCTAGCAGGGGGCCTGACGCCGGCAGCATCGAGTGACCGGGCCCCAGGCCACCCCAGCCCACCAACTCCCAGCATCGCTCAGGGGAGCGGGTGGAAGCCGGAAAGAGGCAGGGCAGGGGCTTGGGGGAAGGAGTGGAATGAGGGTGGGGAAGGGGTGAAGCAGAGGTGGGCTCAGGCTGGGTTGCTTGCTGCTGCTGGCACCAGGCCCCCCACTAATCTCCTAGGCCGCCCTGGACCCCACGTCCCCTGAATCGCAGGCCCCGGGGTGGTTGCCCCAGTCCGTCCTATGGATGGAACAGCTCTGGGTCCAGGGCGGCCTGGAGGTAGAGGGGGGCCTGGCTCCTCCCCCAAGCCCGCACCTCCGCCCTGTCTCTCTCCAGCTTCCACCCCCTCCCCTGAGCGATGCCGGGAGCTGGTGGGGTGAGGTGGAGCTGAGCGGGGTGTGCTGGGGCTGGGTTGCTTGCTGCTGCCAGTGCCAGGCCATCCTGGATCCTGCTTCCCCCTGAAGTGTGAAGGCCTCTCAAAGCACGGTGCCTGAGGCGGTTGCCCTGGTCTGTCACGGGATGGCTTTGCGTGGACCCGTTCTGGGCACCACCAAAAATTACACAAACCTGGTGCCCATGTACACTCACACATTTGTACAGTGGCAGAGGCCTCCTAGGTTGTGCAAATCCTCAAAAACTCTTGCCCAGTGGCTGGGGATCTCCCAAGCCTGTGTGCCCTCAGGCCAGAGTCGGTTCAGATAGAGACATTTTAGTTTCACTTTCAGATAAGGTCTTCTATGTCAGCTAAAAAGAAAATAAAAAACCCACTGGAAAAGAAAGACAACAATGTGTTTTAGAACAGCTGCCCCCAACCTTTCTCTCCTCCCACTGCTTTGGATCACCAATCTTTAGGAGATGGAAAGATCGGGCCACTACAAATAGGTCATATTGGGGTGGGAGCGTGGGGAGGAGAATCAATTACGTACTTGCAATGCAAAAAACTCCACACATTGGGAGTGGAGTGCGTGGACCTGATCCAAAGCCCATGGAAGTCTGTGGAAAGGCTCATTGACTTTAATGGGTTTTGGATACGGCTTTGTATGAGGGGTTGTATTTTGACCACACCATGGAACAAATCTTACTCTTAAGAGGAAGATGCATGGCAAGAACTAGTCCAATGCACTTCACACATGCTACTGACGAAGACCGGCTGGCAACGGCTTGCTGTACTGCTTGACTGTAATGGAGCTAGTTCCACTTCCACAAAACCAACGCTGAATCATCCCTGACAGTCATTGAGAAATAGATTACCATTTGCAATCTCCCTATCTGTCCAGGTAGCAGGTTGTATAAGCCCCAATATACAGTACTCCAGGGTGGAATCAATTAAAATAGATCCAGTTGCCTAGCTAGATAAATATATGCAAACTAAGACTTAAAAGACCAATATTTTCATAATAGTCTTTTTCACAGTATCAACAGACAGGCTCAGAGTGCAGATGGAAAGCCAGAGAGTCTGATCACTCCTTGCAATTTCAGACCACAGAGCTGGGACAGGACTGAACAAGATTGGCAGCAGAAGACAATGTCGGCAATGCTGCTGGCTTGCTAAATAGACAGTGGGCTTCAATCTTCAGAGCTGTCACACCAGCACTAAATTCACTTCAGAAGTTTCATACTAATTTGCGTAACACTCATTTATGGTCATTTCAGTGTGTTAATTAAATACATTAAAAATTTCAATGACACAAATGTATTTTTGTCATATAAATGGCCTGACCTCAATGAATGCCATCAAGGAAAAGCAGATTTAGTGTAATATGGAAAATCTGGATGGCTCCGCTGGCCTTTAATCATACTGCTGAGATGTTTTTTTTATGTAGGTGAGGAATATAGTTGAATATAGTTCAACATGAACCAGGGTCTATTCCTAGTTATGCCACTGACTCTTTTTGTAGACTTGGGTAAGACACTTCCCCTCTCTGTGTCTGAATTTCCCCATGTGCAAATCAAGGATAACACTTGCTAGAACTGAGTCAGCCACAGGCCTTTTTTTACCACACATAGCCATTCAATTTTAAAGGGAAACTTCAGACCATATTCCTGGCCCTCTTGTGTTAGTCCCCCAGACACATTCAAGTACTCAAGCATTGTCAGCATGAATCCACAAGAGAAGCAAATGTGAAGTTAGAGTAGTCACTGAAAACAAATGTCAAATGATATGCTCAGTTGTAAAATAATACCTAGCTCTTATATAGTGCATTTCATCATACATCTCAAAGCACTTTACAAAGGAGGTCAGTGTCATTATCCCCATTTTTCAGATGGTGAAATTGAGGCAGGAGGTGGTGAAGTGATTTCCCCAAGGTTGAGTTGGGAACAGAACCCTGGTCTCCTGTGTTCCAGTCCATTAGACAGCTGTTATGGTTGGCTATTTAAATCATCCAATCAGGGATGAGCAACAGGATCACATGACTTCAAACTCACCAACAGAGCATGAATGGCAAATATTTGCAGTTTGTGAACCATCTGCAAACCAAGTATTATTGACTGCATAAATGTGTGAGTAATTTTAAGTAATGAATAACTTTAATAATTTGGCAATCAGTTCATAGACACGTCACAAACAGTAAAAAAGGAGAAATTCATTGGATTAATTATTCACTTAGTTGCAACATATGCCTCTCTCCCATGGGAGTTCTGAGGGTTATTTAGTTAACGTTTGGTACAAAGCTTTGAAAATGTAAAGCTAAGACTTGTTAGTACATGAACTGGGATTTTCAGCTTCCTCTGTGAATTTTCTGGCTTGTGTGGATTTTGTCAGATCCTTAGGGTCATATTTTCAGAAATGGCCACAACATTTGCACCTACAATTATCTGCATATGCAAATCCTCCAGTATTCTGTGCCAACGTCATTTGCACCTGCCAGTCAGGTACACCTTTCACTCTCTGGTTTTTGTGCGCAAGTTTGGGCTTGCAGTTGAAGCTCTGAGGGCCTCCAGACACAAATTATTGAGGGTGTAAATTGTGTTTGGGTACATAATTTCATAGTTTTTGAGGCCAGAAGGGATCACTGTCATCACCTAGTCTGACCTGTGTAAAACAGGCCATGTTATTGATTCCAGTAATTCCTGTAGTGGAGGGAATGAATTTTTCCAGCTGTGTAAGTGAACACTACCCAGCTCAATAACTTGTGGCTGAATTAGAGCATATCTTTTAGAAGAACCCAATCTCAATGTAAAAGACACTAAGTGATGATGAATTTACCATTTCCCTTTACAAGCTGTTGCAGTGGCAGTTCACACTCACTGTTTAAACGTGAGGTATAGATCCCACGGAACCTGTGGTCTTCAGTTCATTGCTATGTCACTCTTGTCATTGCTGAAAATGAAAAACTTCTTTCAGCTCTATGGGGCACTTCACAGTTTCCACAGCAGACGGTCTAGTGAATAAATACAGAATAACAGACTTTCCTAACGACACTATTTACTTGGTTCTTTGCAATGGCTCTGAATGAGCCATTAAAGACTGTTCTGTAAATATAGGATTATGGGCTCTCTAAACACATGCTATTCACTTGCTGTGCCTTCATGGGGATCTCTTCCTAGCAGTCTCCTACTGACAGACTCTTTGTTAATTCATCTTTCACTTGAAAGACAGCCATGACTCTCAGATCATTGTTTTACAGTCCATCCAGACAACATGGATGCTGTTAACCTGAGAGAGCAGCCTGCTTGGTTTTTTATATAGCATAGCTATGGTTGGAACAATCACATCATGATACTGGAAATTTTGCATTTTTGCCTCATATTGATACAACTTAATGAGGGTGAGAGAGCTGGTATAAAGGTGGCAGTCTTTAGCGGTCTTGCACAGTTTCCTCATAAAACCTGAGATGGATTCTTCCTCTCCTTTAAGTGTTTAAGTCCCTATCCAAACACAATTGTTATCTTCCCAGGACATTACAGCAGGTGCCAGTTCTGCTATAAGGCAATGCTGTTCTGTGGGCTTGTTCTTCAATAATGTTGATAATTAATGCAGCTCAGCATCCTGAAGCAAAGTCTTGGGAATTCAATCTATAATCTCTCATCACTTAGTGTTTCTTATTAAGCCTGCTGGTATTCAAAGAGATGGATGCAAACTGGGGCTCTGAAACCTAGCTGCGGGGGAGTCTAGGAGACAGCCACCAGCCCAAGAAGGAAGGTCTATGCTACTATTTTTAGCCCTGCAGCCCAAGCCCCAGGAGCCCGAGCTCTGAGATTCGGCACTACAGGTTTTTCTTTGTAGTTTAGACATACACATACCAAAATACGCCAGCTTCCTTTATGACTGTAATTTACCTCTGAGCCGAAAGAGGAACTGAGGTTATAGACAACTTTGCTAGATGGAAGCAATTAATAATCCCACAGCTTTTCAAATTTCCTCCTTAATTAAAAATTTTATGTCTCTTATTTTGTATTCTTGACAGATGTTTTAAGGCTACTGTCTCATATTTGTGCTTGGCAAATTTTCTTGCTGACCTGAGATCTCAGTTGGACTGAATCATAGCTGAATGGACTCAGAAAATATTATTAATATGCTTAGTAGAGAAGTAGGGTTGTGTCTACTCATGATTCCTGTTGCCTGACCCTTTTTAAGTTTGATAATGTTAGAATAATGACCAATTGATCTGACTGCAGTAAGATTCTTCTCCCAGAATCAGGCTACACAGAATTCACCCTCTGGAGTTCAATATCTTGTGGGGATATCTCGGGGTACATAACAAGGACCCCCTCACATTGAGGGCAAAGTAAAACCTTAGATACCTTTATTGAAATAATGGAGAAAGCTAGAAAAGATCCAAGCCATGTAACAAGATAAAGATAACATAGGATCTGTGGTATCATACTATGCATAAGCTTTTAGAATTTCATACTCACACCCTTAGTTGAGGACCTGGTGGTAAGAGACAAAAGGACCGGCCCTGCCTCTAGCATACAGTGCCTGATGGTCCAAGTTTCCAACGAGTTGAAGGGTCAAGTAGAAAAGAAACGGACAGCAATGGAAGAGGCCCAGGAAAGAACAGCCCCAGAACACATGGTGACCATCCTGTTACAGGGCCTGAGCATCATCTGCTCATGCTCAGTCCTCCATGCCCATTACTATGCCCATATTTAGCCTTTTCCCCAATATAATACTGAAGTGTACTTATTCTATAGGTTAACATATTGACATGAGTAACTACCATTTCAGCGCAGCATCATTCCATCACCCCTTGCTTAAGCAGATTTGTGGTTATTCCTTCCAGATTCCTTGTGGTCGCACTGACTGGAACATTCTAACTCCTACCATTGAGCAAGCTTTAGTTTCCAAAATCTAAACGTTACCCTTGATCTGTGCCTGGTTGTGGCCCACTTAACCACCCTTATGCTAACTTATGCTCCAGCTAACATCTTACAGGATACAGGCCTGTAGGTTTCTTGCGTTACAGTCAGCTATGATAAAAGGCTACACTCTCTAATCCTTGCTGGTGTAGTGTGGATCTTTGTCCCACGCTAGTGCCAGGAAAATCTGTGGAGGTTTGAGTATGCCTCTGGTAATTTAGTTCAAACACTAGACAATCAAGATTTTAGGTCTAAAAGTGCTGGCTTTAGTCCCTGCAATGACCTGTCCAGAGGTTATGGGAAAAGTGGCAGCCCATCCATGTTTGGTTCATCTGCAGGGTTTGAACCCAAGATTTCTTGATCTAAAAGGATGAGCTCCTACTAATTGGGTTAAGGACTAGGTCTGTTAGCTCAAAGGCAGTAGCAGGCTCATTAACCTCTTATGCAGTTCAGCCACTAGATAGGACAAAGAGCAAGACCGTGTTAGCATGGGACACAGTAGCAACCGCTCATACAGCTCAACCACACCAAGCAACAGTAGGAGCACTAATGTAGACAAGGTGCCATGGATGTTTTAACAACCACATTGTTTAGCACTGCTGTGAGCAGGGGTAGACAACATGGTGGTGAAGAGGCGGGTGTCTGGACTACACTAGTGCTCCCCTCATTAGACCTGCATGACTAGCAATGCTTGGAGATTTTAAGAAAAGAAAGTCTAGCATAGACAAGGCCCACACAGGAAGTAGCTTGTTTCGTCCACAGCCACAATGTAATCATCTCTGAGAAAGAATGCGGCAGCCATCAGAACAGTGCAGCAGCGCTGAAGGCCAGGAAGTGAAGAATAGCTTCTCTAATTAAAGCGTCAGGGGAAGAAAGAAAAGCAAAATGTAATTATCATACTTGAAGTTTGGCCAGGACACCAGAGTTAACACTCCTATCCTTACAAGTGCCCGACAATCATTAATAACATGTAGTTGGGACCTCAGTTGTACACCAGCCTGAAAGGCAGTCCCTGCAGCAGCGTAGCATGCCATAACAATGGGCCGCGGGTTCGGCACAAAGAAGATTCTGCCAGATGACTCACCAGTGAACTTCCTGCCAAACTGCTATCCTGCTATTGGCTCAGCCTGACCCTTCTTAGCAAAGGAAAACTGGTGGAGTTGCCACCCCAAGGGGCAGTGCTATGCTCATTGCTCTTTGAAGCTTAAAAACAAACAATTCTATCAAATTCTTCTTCTATTGCACTTGCTTATTTAAAAGTACTTCAGCGGGCTTTGTTTGTTTGTGTTCCCAGCAAGTATTTGCAGCTGATCAGAAGTCAAAATTGACTTTTTTCTTTAGCTCAGTGACCTGGGAAGCTGGCATCGCAGACACTAATCAACCAACTAACAGCATGTTTTGTGGCACAGGAAAACCTGACAACAGTGCAACAATTAAAAATATCTTAGTGGCTGCACCTAAGTTCCGTCACAAGATCTATTCAAGCTGTTGAAAACAGCTCATAAATTTTACAAGAGAGGAACAGCTGGAGTTGGCACCAGGGAGTGCTGTTGTTTTGGCTCGCAGATACAATAATTCCATGGTAATAATAAAAAAATAAAATTCCACTAGACACCTGCCAATTTCACAACTGCCTTTCTAGCTCCTTTTCTCCCCTCTCATTTTCCTGTGAGCATTTTGTGTCTTTGTGATAAATTGGGGACTGGAAATGTTTTTGATGGCCACATACAAGAAAAGTGGCCATCAAAAAAAAAAAAAAGGCCACATACAAGAAAAGTGACTGGTATATTTGAAAAAAACCTTTCTTTAAATACTTTGCTGACCAGAACATAACATCTTTCACAATGCCTAGTTATGGATTCGGAGTCTCAGGAAGATATACGTACATAGCCCATGATCCTGCAGAGCCCTGCACCTATGAAGAAGTCAACAGGCCTCTGTCCAGTTGCAGGGATCTGCCCGCACATTATTGGGGCCACAGCCTGTGCTGCACCCATCAGACCTTGTGAGGCTGGCACTATACTTTGTAGACTCCAGGAAACACTAAAGCCCTACGGGAAGTAATACTAGTGATTCAGTAGGTGGTGCTCTTCCCTCCAAGTTACCATTGGACCCAATGCCCCAGCATTGCACTTGCTAGGAGACACTGTGCTACCAGAGACAAATCTTTCAAATGTGATGTAAAACCAAGATCTTAACTGTACACAGTTATTAAAGATCAGATAGAGCCTGGGTGTGGTGTCTTGGCTAAATTGCTACTGCTCCCAACTCTGGAAGTGCTCCAGACATTCTACAAGCATATAAGATGGCATGATCCCTGCCCCAAGGAGCCTACAGCCTACTGCAGACACAGATAAGCTGTACAGACACATATGATGTGCAAGGGAGAAATCCAAGCTTGAGCTGTGAAAGGAATGCTGGGCCTCAAGTTCTGTGGCTGGACCACATTTTAAGGAAAGGTTTCAGAAAAAGAGGATGGTCGTTTGGCAAACAAGAAAAGGGAGGTGTTTATTACCTATCACAGAAGGTGAGGATCTCTGATACTACATGAGGGGTGGTAGTATCAATGGATAGGACAGTAGACTGGGACTCAGCAGACCTGGGTTCTATTCTTGACGTTTCCACTGGCTTGATGTATAACTCTGGTAAAATCACTTCACTTCTCTGGGCCACTGTTTCCACAGTTGTTGAAGAGACATAACGCTGCTGATCCACCTTTGTTAAATACTTTGAGATCTGCAGATAAAAAGTGCCGTACAAGGGTGAGGTACTATTAATGTTTCTCAAGCTGCTGGGGACCTCAGGTGGAAGGTGTTAAAGCAACACAAAGTGCTATTATATTATTATTATTTAAAATGTTATATCCCAGTATTCTCTCCTCTTCCAGTGAATGTGTCCACCTTCCTCTCTCACTGATGGAAACTGAATTGCCTTCAGTATCTTGTATTGAAATTTCTTATTGCATTTTTTAAAAAATATAATAATAATATAGATCCAGTAATTAAATTGCCACCAAAAGATAAGTCGTGAATGGTCAACTGCATCAAATGAACAAATAACGAGAATAAAAGGGAACAAGAATACAAAGAAATGTATTGTATGACCAGCATATGGAATATTAAAAGATACAAAGAAAACATAACCCCCTTGATATTAGAGTGATGACTTTGATGGTTGATATTCAAACCACCTGTACGTCATTTGTATAAAGAAACCTGTATTAATAAAGAAATCTCTATAAAGAAAATTTCTCTGAATTGCTGATATTATTAGTTCACTGCTTAACTTGAGGGCAAAACTCTTGTTTCCAATCTGCATTTCAGATGCTCTTGTCTAATACTAACAATATTTAGTGCTATGGTGGGACGTACAACCTACCTGTTTCCCATGAGGCTGCTGGAGGTTTGGCCATGGTTCTGCAATAGTTTCTCTGGCCCAATCGCTTTTTCTGCTGGCCATGTAGGAGTGTAGAAGCAAACAGGAAAGGTTTAAAGGTTGGTGAGGCCATGCAGTTGGGCTCAGTAATCTATCAAGGTTCAAGCCCAGCTATCGGGTACAAAAGCAGAAGGAAGCAAACAGCGGTGGTGGGGTAGCGAAGACACTAAGCTCAGGCAGGCTGCTCTCATATTTGAACCTTGGAAAGGAAGAACTTTTATTTTAAAACTCTGCACCATTATTATGCCTTGGGAAAGGCAAGCAATTTTTTTCTCTTATATTCCACACAGGGGAAGATTTAGGGCCAGTCTCTCAGATCTGGTCAAGCTACAGGTCCTGAGTATGGAGAAATGTGGCTTTAAACCAGCTTGACACTGTTTACGATCTTAGTGGAGGCCATGGTATAAATTAGAGCAGTCTCAGGATTGCTCTAAATTTCACTGGCTGGCTTGTCCCCCCGGGGTGCTATTCTGCCTGCCCACCATCACTGATCATAAGGAACTCCAGCCATGCTGTCTCCCATCCCTCATGCACTCTGGAATGCCCCTTTATAGTGTGTGTATCAAGAAGTAAGTGTCACAGAGACAGCTGTGCCAGCTTTACATGATCCAGGGATACCTCTACACAAGAGGAATCCACAGCCGCCCAAAGAGGGCAGCGTTCCGACTGCTTTGTGCTCTGGTTAGGGAATGCCTTCACCCGAGGATCCAAGGACTGGGCCAGCACCACATGCCATTGATAGGTTTCATCAACAGAATTGGTTTCCTCATAATGGAAACTAGCATGACATTGCCTGCTTCTAGAGAGTGACTGAGTGTGTGCCTGACGAGGTGGGTAGCTGATTTGTGACAATGCTGGTAAATGCAGCACATACATCCCTGATCATACAGGTCTGGGGGAATGTTCCACACTGTGAGGTAATTCCTCAGCCAGAACTTGTGATGATTCATTCTTCTGGTGTGCTACAGATGCCAATCCAAAAGCCAAGAGCAGGTCAGATGACTCCTAGGGGCAGCTGCTTATTAACTCAGAAATGGCAGTGAGCCATTCTATGCAACATCACCACTCGGCTGGGAACTCTCCCTCTGCCTTGTGGTGTTACAGACTGCCTGGACTTCCAGCCTGCTCCCATTCCTGTCTGAGACCTCCAGCCTGCTCTCACTAGCAGGTCTCACACCAGTATCCACCTGCACCTGCTTGAACTGGCTCCAACCCTGCCTCATTGAGTTGCCCAGCAGCCCCTGACACATACAGCCTATGGTGGTGTTGATTTTGTGGGAAGTGAGAGGGGAGCTCTGGCACACCCACTACTTTCTCTCAGATGCAGATATCAGAGTTTGATGCCCAGGTTCAATCAGGGGGGAGGATAGCTGTTGGGGGAGGAAGGGATAGCTCAGTGGTTTGAGCATTGGCCTGTTAAAGCCAGGGTTGTGAGTTCAATCCTTGAGGGGGCCACTTAGGGTTCTGGGGCAAAAATTAGTAATTGGTTCTATTAGTGAAGGCAGGGGGCTGGACTCAATGATCTTTCAGTATCCCTTCCCATCCTAGGAGATAGGTATATCTCCAATTATTACTAAGATGGCCTGTGTATCAGGATGGTTGGTCATTGTAGACCACCCTCCAGATTTTGGCTTAGGCACTCTTCCACCACATGAATTATTGTGCATGACGCTACCCCGCAGTCAGAGATGGAAGGAAACCAGTGCATGGTTGTGGCAACCCTGATCCAGCCAGAGACTAGCTTATTGAGCCTGGTCCAGGATCTATCATCAAATGGAGGAGGAAGGTGCAGTGGTGGATTCCTGAATTTACTTAGTATGTTACTTAGACGTTCTCCCATTGATGCTTCAACTCTGTGAGGATATAATTTGAGGCTCCCTGGTGGCACTGATCAGCTGTGCATGGTAAAGGCCAAGTGTGTGTGAGCTCCACAGCAAAGGAGCATTGAGGCATCAGCTGCACTGTCAGATCCTGGTCCATAATAATGAGATCCATCCCCTGAATATGAGCAGATCTTTGATTTGGCACAGTGAGTTCCCTCTCTGAGGCTGGGGCATCAGTCAAACCGAGATATAGTAAGTTTGTTTAATCTGTTGCAGCTCTCCAAGCAAACTTAACAGTAGTGGTATCTTGTCAAAGGTCTGGTGTCACTATGAGCACTAATGAATAAAGACCGGAGGTCAGCATATAATTCAAGCAGCCACTAATAATATGAGTGGCTGAATTCCGCTCAGTGTCGACAAGCTGATGTGGCAGCTGTGCCCGCAGACCTCAGAGCAGTATTCAGGTGGAGCAAACACCAGTGCCAATATAGACTTACAGAGGACCAAAAGATTTGCTCAGGAGGTTCCCATTAGTTTTTGTATCAAGGGACGAGATCTTCACTGTCATGTGTTCCAGGTATGTGTATATTGATGACATCTGTATTGCTGACACTGGAAACGACTTCCACATCTCAGCCATAGTATGGACATTTTGACCACCTACTTCCAGCAATGGAGAAAATTCTCAATGAAACCAAGACAGTGGCAACTACTTGCCATCTGAACAAATCATCTTGCCAATCAACCCATTTCAATCTGTGTCCAAGGATGGCCATTGCCATTCCATCCATTTGTCTTACACTTGGGAGTAAAACTCAACTATAGCCTGCCATACGGGCCTACCTGGAACACCTGCACTGCCTTGACACCCACCCTGCTCAATGGATCTTTTCCATGGGACCAGCAGCAAGACATTCCTGGCCTAAGTTCTATTGTTTTGTTATATCCCATTTTCCCTTCTGAGAGGACAGCTCTTCAGTCTACTTCCAGCAGCCACACGTTCTGGTCTTGGATGCAGACAGTAATAGTCTCCTTTGCTGAAACAGGGATTAGGTAAGGAGTTATCCTGCCATATATAGCACAATCTACATGTTCTTGGGATCTGTTGAACAGCAGTTCCTCCTGGTTTTTAATGGTGGCTTCTTTTAGCGATGGGCCTGAATCGAACCCCTGAGTCTGAACTTCACATCCCCACAGATGGCAGAACCGAAATCCCACACCTATACACCCTGGAATATAGAGGTTCAAAATCCTCATCTGAGTGTGAACTTCCCTGAAGTTTTGTGTGTTAATGTGTGGCCTATTATAGGATACACTGTAGGTTCAAATTGCACACTTGGATCCAAATCCAGATCCAAGATTTCTTCAAGCCTATCACTATCTTGTCAACTGGACAAGGAAGATGATGGGGAAGCCATAGGTTAGTGGTGTACAATAATATGGCCATTTATCTTATAGTTTCAACTACCACTGGTGCTATGATATTGTTACAAAGGGAGTATTTTTGAAGACCACTTCAGTGGCTCTGAAGTGGATCAGCCTCTGCAAAGTTGATAGCATGCTTCTCTAAACTAAAGAGTAGCTGATCGACTTGCCTGGGTATGTGAAACCCCAAGTGTTCTGGCTAGAGCCATCAGCTTTCTGCTAAATATTTCTTTCATTTGAGACCCTATGGAAGAAGGCTGGGAAGATGAGACTTCACTGAGATATAAACCACACAGATACACATGAGAAATTGCAATGATAGAGTCACTGTAGGTGAATTAGGCTGCTGAGACAGCTTTAACTCAGTTACTAGGAGAGTGGAGGTAACTTGCTCAGACGCTGTAAAAACTAAATGCCACATATGCCTGTTTTGGCCAGACAAAACTTTTTTTGGCGGGGCGGGGGGGGGAGCGGAATTCCCCAGTAATTCTCCTTCTCCCCCTTTCACTTTGTATTAAGCTGTTGTTTCACCAGGATACAATATAGCAATAAAACCTTCTGAATCGAAGACTCAAATACTGCAGTTTCTTTTGGATTTCACATTCACCTGACAAAGCAGAAGCCACTAGAGTGCGAGAAGGGATCGGGGATGGCAATGGAGCCTGCAAAAGCAGCCCTGCAAAATATACATCTGAGGGATCCAATCCTTTGAAATATGCCCAGCCAAAGAGCCTATAAACCCGAGATTTGGGGAACTGATTCTCCTGTTTACACCTGTGTGAATTCAATGACTTCAGTGCGAAAGGAAAATCAAGCTCTTTATAGGAATTAATGATTTTCAGGCCATAGAATGCAAAATCTTCTACTTAGTGGGGGGCTTTGGAGGAGTGGAGGAGTGGGCAAGGGAGGCCCTTCATAGAACTTCATCCCCCG